>NW_006781879.1:510299-544844 GCF_000442215.2 Lipotes vexillifer | reverse complement strand
TCAGCAGGATGTGAGGAGAGATGTTACCTTATTATTAAAAGAAAGCACAAGAGGCTCAACTCCCAGCAGTCCAAATAGTACACATATATAAAAGGAAGTAGGAAGAGGAAAGAATAGATAGATACCTGTAATGCAGTACCTGTTCTCAGAAAAGACTAATATGAGCTGATCATGTTGATGGACAGAAATTTATCTAGATTCCATGACAAATTAAAGACCTACAGAATAGTTTAAAGGGTAAAGAAAATTAAAGAAGCCAAAATATTTTGTGTTATTTTGGCCACTGAACTCAACTACAGTATGAAGAACAAATAGAACTTAAATCTTTACAAGAACAGAATATTTTTATGATTAATGTTTTCTGGTGCTAAAGGTCTTTCTCAAAAGTGAATTCCAGGCATACAGTGTCTCTGCACATGGCCCGCACCATCTTGAGTTGAGTGATCTGTGAGGAGCTTCAGCACACGTACCAAGCTCAGGTGTCAGCTCAGCCGTTTCACAAGGATCTCTGCTCTGAAGGGCCAGGGGCAAGGCCTCTCTGCACAGGGCCCACTATGAGAAAATGAAACAGACTAAGCACAAAGGAAAAACAGGTAGATAGGCTAGGTGTGAAGTGACATTGCCAGATTTATGTCCTTTCCAGATGAAATGTGGATCCTCTAGCAACAAGAGTAGTAGAAGATTTCCCTAAATCTGCCCTTAAGATTTCCCTTGATTGATCTGTGAGTACGGAACATTTCAAAACTGAATAGTGTGAAGAGAGAGGACCTTCAAGATGGTAGAGACGTAAGACGTGGAGATCAGCTTCCTCCCCACAAATACATCAAAAATACATCGACACTGGAACAACTACAGAAGACCTACTGAACGCTGGCAGAAGACCTCAGACCTGCCAAAAGGTGTGCACCGGACACGGTCTTGGTCAGGCCTGAGCCTCTGAGGTGAGAGAGCCGAGTTCAGGACATTGGACCATCAGAGACCCCCGGCCACATGTAATATCAATTAGTGAGAGCTCTCCCAGAGATCTGCAACTCAATGCTAAGATCCAGCTAAACTCAGCGACTAGCAAGCTACAGTGCTGGACACCACATGCCAAACAATGAGCAAGACAGGAACACAACCCCACCCATTAGCAGAGAGGCTGCCTAAAACCATAATAAGGCCACAGACACCCCAAAACACACCACTGGATGTGGACCTGTCTGCCAGAAAGGCAAGATCCAGCCTTATCCACCAAAACACAGGCACCAGTCCCCTCCACCAGGAAGCCTACACAACCCACTGAACCAACCTTACCCACTGGGGGCAGACACCAAAAACAACGGGAACTACGAACCTGCAACCTGTGAAAAGGAGACCCCAAACCCAGTAAGTTAAGCAAAATGAGAAGACAGAGAAACACACAGCAGATGAAGGAGCAAGAGAAAAACCCAACAGACCAAACAAATGAAGAGGAAACAGCCAGTCTACCTGAAAAAGAATTCAGAGTAATGAATTCATTCAGAGTAATGATAGTAAAGATGATCCAAAATCTTGGAAATAGAATGGAGAAAATACTAGAAACGTTTAATAAGGACCTAGAAGAACTAAAGAGCAAACAAACAATGATGAACAACACAATAAATGAAATTAAAAATTGTACAGAAGGAAGCAGTAGCAGAATAACTGAGGCAGAAGAATGGATAAGTGACCTGGAAGATAAAATAGTGGAAATAACTACTGCAGAGGAGAATAAAGAAAAAAGAATGAAAAGAATTGAAGACAGTCTCAGAGACCTCTGGGACAACATTAAATGCACCAACATTCTAATTATAAGGATCCCAGAAGAAGAAGAGAAAAATAAAGGGACTGAGAAAATATATGAAGAGATTATAGTTGAAAACTTCCCTAATATGGGAAAGGAAACAGTCAATCAAGTCCAGGAAGCGCAGAGAGCCCTACACAGGATAAATACAAGGAGAAACATGCCAAGACACATATTAATCAAACTATCAAAAATTCAATACAAAGAAAAAATATTAAAAGCAGCAAGGGAAAAGCAACAAATAACGCACAAGGGAATCCCCATAATGTTAACAGCTGATCTTTCAGCAGAAACTCTGCAAGCCAGAGTGGAGTGGCAGGACATATTTAAAGTGATGAAAGGGAAAAACCTACAACCAATATTACTCTACCCAGCAAGGATCTCACTCAGATTCGAGGGAGAAATTAAAACGTTTACAGACAGCAAAAGCTAAGAAAATTCAGCACCACCAAACCAGCTTTACAACAAATGCTAAAGGAACTTCTCTAGGCAGGAAACACAAGAGGAGGAAAACACCTACAATAACAAACCCCAAACAATTAAGAAAATGGTAATAGGAACATACATATTGATAATTACCTTAAATGTAAACGGATTAAATGCTCCAACCAAAAGACAGAGAGAGACTGGCTGAATGGATAAAAAAACAAGACCTGTATACACGCTGTCTACAAGAGACCCAATTCAAACCAACGGACACATACAGACCAAAAGTGAGGGGATGGAAAAAGATATTCCATGCAAATGGAAACCAAAAGAAAGCTGGAGTAGCAATTCTCATATCAGACAAAACAGACTTTAAAATAAACACTATTACAAGAGACAAAGGAGGACACTACATAATGATCAAGGTATCAAACCAAGAAGAAGATGTAACAATTTTAAATATTTATGCACCCAACATAGGAGAACCTCAATACATAAGGCAAATGCTAACAACCATAAAAGGGGAAATCGACAGTAACACAACCATAGTAGCGGACTTTAACACCCCATTTTCAACAATGGACAGATCAACCAAAATCAAAATAAATAAGGAAACACAGGCTTTAAATGACACATTAAACAAGATGTATTTAATTGATATTTATAGGACATTCCATCCAAAAACAAGAGAATAAACTTTCTTCTCAAGTGCTCATAGAACATTATCCAGGATAAATCATATCTAGGGTCACAAATCAAGCCTCAATAACTTTAAGAAAATTGAAATGGTACCAAGTATCTTTTCCAACCACAATGCTGTATGAGACTTGATATCAATTACAGGAAAAAAACTATAAAAAACAAAACATATGGAGGCTAAACTATACACTACTAAATAACCAAGTGGTCACTGAAGAAATTAAAGAGGAAACCAAAAAATACCTAGAAACAAATGACAATGAAAACACGACGGCCCAAAACCTATGGGATGCAACAAAAGCAGTTCTAAGAGGGAAGTTCATAGTAATACAATCCTACCTCAAGAAACAAGAAACACCTCAAATAAACAACCTAACCTTACACCTAAAGCAATTAGAGAAAGAAGAACCAAAAAACCCCAAAGTTAGCAGAAGGAAAGAAATCATAAAGATCAGATCTGAAATAAATGAAGAAGAAATGAAGGAAACAATAGCAAAGATCAATAAAACTAAAAGCTGGTGCTTTGAGAAGATAAACAAAATAGATAAACCATTAGCCAGACTCATCAAGAAAAAAAGGGAGAAGACTCAAATCAATAGAATTAGAAATGAAAAAGCAGAAGTAACAACTGACACGGCAGAAATACAAAGGATCATGAGAGATGACTACAAGCAATTATATGCCAATAAAATGGACAACATGGAAGAAATGGACAAATTCTTAGAAAAGCACAACCTTCCGAGACTGAACCAGGAAGAAACAGACCAGTCACAAGCACTGAAATTGAAACTGTGATTAAAAATCTTCCAACAAACAAAAGCCGAGGACCGGAGGGCTTCACAGGCAACTTCACAGGCAAATTCTATCAAACATTTAGAGAAAAGCTAACATCTATCCTTCTCAAACTCTTCCAAAATATAGCAGAGGGAGGAACACTCCCAAACTCATTCTATGAGGCCACGATCACCTTGATACCAGAACCAGAAAAAGATGTCACAAACAAAGAAAACTACAGGCCAATATCACTGATGAACATAGATCTAAAACTCCTCAACAAAATACTAGCAAACCGAAACCAACAACATATTAAAAGGATCATACAACATGATCAAGTGGGGTTTATCCCAGGAATGCAAGGATTCTTCAATATACACAAATCAATCAATGTGATACACCATATTAACAAATTGAAGGAGGAAAACCATATGGTAATCTCAAGAGATGCAGAAAAAGCTTTAGACAAAATTCAACACCCATTTATGATAAAAACTCTCTAGAAAATAGGCATAGTGGGAACTTACCTCAACATAATAAAGGCCATATATGACAAACCCACAGCCAACATCATTCTCAATGGTGAAAAACTGAAACCATTCCCACTAAGATCAGGAACAAGACAAGGTTGCCCACTCTCACCGCTATTATTCAACATAGTTTTGGAAGTTTCACCACAGCAATCAGAGAAGAAAAAGAACTAAAAGGAATCCAAATTAGAAAAGAAGAAGTAAAACTGTCACTGTTTGCAGGTGACATGATACTATACATAGAGAATCCTAAAGATGCTACCAGAAAACTACAAGAGCTAGTCAAGAACCTGGTAAAGCAGCAGGATACAAAATTAATGCACAGAAATCTCTTGTATTCCTATACACTAATGATGAAAAATCTGAAAGAGGAATTAAGGAAACACTCCCATTTACCAATGCAACAAAAAGAATAAATACCTAGGAACAAAAAGAATAAAATACCTAGGAAAAACCCTACCTAAGATGACAAAAGCCCTGTATGCAGAGAACTGTAAGACACTGCTGAAAGAAATTAAAGACGATACAAAAAGGCGGAGAGATACACCACGTTCCTGGATTGGAAAAATCAACATTGTGAAAATGACTATACTACCCAAAGCAATCTACAGATTCAGTGCAATCCCCATCAAACTACCACTGGCATTTTTTACAGAACTAGATCAAAAAATTTCACAATGTGTATGGACACAAAAGACCCTAAATAGCCAAAGCAATCTTGAGCAAGAAAAATAGAGCTGGAGGAATCAGGCTGCCTGACTTCAGACTATATTACAAAACTACAGTAATTAACACAGTATGGTACTGGCACAAAAACAGAAATATAGATCTATGGAACAGGATAGAAAGCCCAGAGATAAATCCACATACATATGGTCACCTTATCTTTGATAAAGGAGACAAGAATATACAATGGAGAAAAGACAGCCTCTTCCATAAGTGGTGCTGGGGAAACTGGATAGCTATATGTAAAAGAAGGAAATTAGAACACTCCCTAACACTATACACAAAAATAAACTCAAAATGGATTAAAGACCTACATGTAAGGCCAGACACTATAAAACTCCTAGAGGAAAACACAGGCAGAACACTCTATGACATAAATCACAGCAAGATCCTTCTTTACCCATCTCCTAGAGTAATGGAGATAAAATCAAAAATAAACAAATGGGACCTAATGAAACTTCAAAGCTTTTGCACAGCAAAGGAAACCATAAACAAGACGAAAAGACAACCCTCAGAATGGGAGAAAATATTTGCAAATGAAGCAACTGACAAAGGATTAATCTCCAAAATATACAAGCAGGTCCTGCATCTCAATATCAAAAGACAAACAACCCAATCCAAAAATGGGCAGAAGAGCTAAACAGACATTTCTCCAAAGAAGATATACAGACTGCCAACAAATACGTGAAAGAATGCTCAACATCATTAATCATTAGAGAAATGCAAATCAAAAGTACAATGAGGTATCACCTCACACCGGTCAGAATGGCCACCGTCAAAAAATCTACAAACAATAAATGCTGGAGAGGGTGTGGAGAAAAGGGAATGCTCTTGCACTGTTGGTGGGAATGTAAATTGATACAGCCACTATGGAGAACAGTATGGAGGCTTCTTAAAAAACTAAAAATAGGACTACCATACGACTAAACAATCCCACTACTGGGCATATACCGTGAGAAAACCATAATTCAAAAAGAGTCATGTACCACAATGTTCACTGCAGCTCTATTTACAATAGTCAGAACATGGAAGCAACCTTAGTGTCCATCTACAGATGAATGGATAAAGAAGTTGTGGCACATATATACTATGGAATATAACTCAGCCATAAAAGGAAATGAAATTGACTCATTTGTAGTGAGGTGGATGGACCTAGAGTCTGTCATACAGAGTGAAGTAAGTCGGAATGAGAAAAACAAATATCGTATGCTAGCCCATATATATGGAATCTAAGGAATAAAAACGGTTCTGAAGAACCTAGGGGCAGGACAGGAATAAAGACGCAGATGTAGAGAATGGACTTGAGGGCACGGGGAGGGGGAAGGGGAAGCTGGGATAAAGTGCGAGTGGCACTGACACATATACACTACCAAATGTAAAATACATAGCTAGTGGGAAGCAGCCACATAGCACAGGGAGTTCAGCTCAGTGCTTTGTGACCACCTAGAGAGGTGGGATAGGGAAGGTGGGAGGCAAACACAAGAGGGAGGAGATATGGGGATATAAGTATACGTATAGCTGATTCACTTTGTTATACAGCAGCAACTAACACAACAGTGTAAAGTAATTATACTCCAGTAAAGATGTTAAAAAATATGTAAATTAAAAAAAGAAAAGTGAACTCCACACAATCTACAGTCAAATAGGATGTGAAATTCTGTAGTTATAATTAGGGAACTTTCACTTTGACTATAAAAATTATCAATTAATATTTTAAGTATTTAAACAGCAATTAGAGTTTTCTATTTTCTCCTACATTCTTATGTTCAGTTTGAAGGTGCAATGAGTAGGTGTCCTAATACAAATATAACATCACTCATTCTTTCACTCATTCTTCTTCTAGCAAGTATTTGTTGAGTATTATTATGTGCCAGACACTGCTCCAGATCTAGAGACAAGGTTTCTGCCCTCATGTATTCAAGTGAGAAACAATAAACTGAGTGATAAAGAATATATTGTCAAGTAAAAGTAAGTGCTAATAAAATGTTTGAAAGTAGGATCAAAGGAAGGAGTGATAAAGTGGTTGGGAAAGGACATTGCTACTGCTGACAGGGAATAGTTAAGGACAACTCAGGATGACACGAGACCTGAATGAACCAAGTAGTAAGCCACGCAGATCAGCGATCTGAAGGAAGAGCACTTGCAGCAGAGGGACTTTAATGAGCATGTTTATAGTTCCCAAGGGACCACAAAGTGGTCCGTGTGGTTGGGGCAAAGTGGGTGAGGGATGTGTGGTGAAAAAGAATTGTAAAATGGGAGCCACTGGTGACAGAAGTTGTTGCAAGGGGCTCAAGCTCACAGGGTAGAGCTAAGAGAGCAAAAATTCCACGTCAATAACCTATTAACTATTGTATGTGGTGAATATGCAAAATGCCTATTATAATTGCTAGTGAAAGCTCTCAATAACTCCATGTTTTAAGAAACTCTCAAGCTGATGCTCATGAATATTCAAAGCCGTTTCAAAATTCTCAAATCAGTAGATTTGGTATATAAGAAGGGACAGGAAAAGAAATAACAGAAAATGCCACTGTCTAGTCTTACTTAAAAAAACCTGCTCTCTTTCACTGTTTTTTTGGAGGGGGAATTTATTACAAATGACCAAAGTGCATGAAACAAGACTCACATATTTAAATAGAAACAAGTAAAAGGAACCCGAGACCAGTACCACATTTATGCTTTCCAGTTGGGAGCACCTGGAGGGAAAGGAAGTGGTGTCATTCCTTTATCTCTTCTCCTTTTTCTTTTTACTTCTTCTCGCCCCACAGAGCCTAAGCACTACTTCTGGGCCATGCCCATCACTTAGCATCATTGAAGCTGATGTCCAACAAACCAGCATTCGCCACAAACTCATAGAGTCTTCAAAGACGTTGAACCACTACAACAACTTCAGAAAGAAAGACAAAAATAAGTAAAATAGAACACTCTCTTATGAGGCAGGAAAAGGAAAGGAAAAATAGGCTCGTCCTTAAGAATGTCCTACACACTCACCAAGTAACTATCATGATAAACAGAATAATTCAGGTCAGTTTTACTCTTTTTAACTATAATTGGCAACTGGCCAAAAAGTAGGCTGGTTAAAATAGTCTTGGAAGGATAGCTCGTGCCCTTTCCGGGTATAATGTCACAGAGATCAGAAGACATTTATGCTCTGGTGAGTAAAAAGTAAAAAAGGGGGAAAGAGGTGAGTGCTGTTGCTACATAGTGAAAGGGCACAGTACAATTTTAGGACAAAAACATACTTAAAAGTTTGGAAGTTTTATGGAGAAGTTGGTGGTTGTGCCTTGAGAAGAAGGAGATGAATCAGAATAGGAAGGTCTGATACACTCCCCAGACATCAAGGATTTAATAATCAACTTAAAATTTCTAAGAACAAAGCATAACAAACATTTGCACATGGTATTAATAGTGATTTTTTTTTTTTTTTTTTGTGGTACACGGGCCTCTCACTGTTGTGGCCTCTCCCGTTGCGGAGCACGGGCTCCGGACGCGCAGGCTCAGCGGCCATGGCTCACGGGCCCAGCCACTCCACGGCACGTTGGATCTTCCCGGACCAGGGCACGAACCCGTGTCCCCTGCATCGGCAGGAGGACTCTCAACCACTGCGCCACCAGGGAAGTCCCAGAAGGTGATTTTAATATATATTACAATAGAATAACATATAACCAAAACCTAGCTCTGTAACTTGACCAAGCTATGCTAATCAAAATTATATCCACCAATATGTCTGTTTCTGTAGAGGAACGTATAACATCCAGGATTAACTGTGGACTCTGGCCATGTTAATGACAACATATAATTTTAATTAAAAAGAAATATTGTGGGCTTCCCTGAGAGCTCCAAAGATCAGCAGAGGGCTGCCCTCAAGTTTCTGGCTGAGAATGCAAGAGAGGAAACTAAATCCCAAGGCTGGGTAAATAATCATAGAAAAGCAGTAGGACAAACAATTCCTTGAAGTCACACAGGACCAGGAACAGTTTGTGTTCCTACAAACCAAGAGAAAGACTTCAGAATACACAAATTATTGGACCGAGTCCTCAAGAAGGGTAACCACCTTAGTGGTAGAGAAAAATTTGTGTTAAACTAAAAGCTGCTCTGGACCTATACTAACAGACATTAAAAAGAAAGCCTCAAAAAATAAATAAATAAAAGCACTTTCAAATATTTTAACTCTAAAACAGAACAAAGTCCAAAACACTATAAACGAACACAACAAAATCCAAAATGAAATTCAAAATGGCTGGCAGCCAAACAAAAATTACCAGACATGCAGACAACAAAAGAAAATACTGACTATGGTTATGATGAGGAGAAAAATCAACCAAATGAAACAGAGTAACAAATGACAGAGATGATAACATTAGCAGACAAGGACTTTAAAACAGCTATTGTAAATGTGTTTCACATGTTCGAAAAACATGAACATGATGAGAAAATAAACAGAAAATTCTAGAAAAAGACCCAACTGGAACTTCTAGAGATGAAGCTCAAGATCTAGTAACAGAAACTATCCAAAATGAAGCAAAGAAGCAAAGAACACTGAGAATGAGCATGAAATGAACAATACCAAGCCTGAATAACACATGCATAATTAGATTCCCTAAAATAATGGCTGATTTTTCTCCAAATCTGATGAAAACTCTAAACTAAAAATTTAAAAAACTCAATCAACCTCAGTAGAATAAAGAACCACACCAAAGCACATTATAAAAAATTCTTTTTTAAAAAATGAAGAGGGAATTTTAAAAGCAGTTGAGGATGGAGATGACATTGTACACAGGCAGAGATATAAAAATGGTAAAAAACTTCTTGTCAGAAACTATGCAAGCCAGAATGTAATGAAGAGACATCCTCAAAACACTGAAAAACCGAACTAGAATTTGGATTCAATGAAAATAGAAAAGTATCTGTCCAATAAGGGCAAAATAAAGACTTCAGACAAAGTTGAGAGAATTCATTACCAGCATACCACTACTCTAAAGAATAGTATTTAAACCCTAGAACAGCCACAATCACTCAATCAATCAGTAAATCAATCAGAGTTATAGCTAACAAGGCAATAGTGGAGATAAAAATGGAATCCTAATACTCAATCCAGAAGAAGGCAGGAGAAGAAGAAAGAATGAATAAGAAAACGATGGAAATAACAATAAATCATTAACTCCAGAGGAGACAGGAGTGAAATGGGATCATGGAGAGATACACACAAGAGGCTTCAACATTAAAATTCTTTCTTTATAAAAAAAAAAAGTCTGAATTAAATATCATAAAATGTTAGGATCTGATACAGCTGGTAATTGGTGTGTGTGTGTGTGTGTGTGTGTGTGTGTGTGTGTGTGTGTTTAACTGTGTTAGTTTTCTATATTTTGGAAACATTTTACAATTAAAATTTTCAAAGACAACTAACAATCTCCATCATTAAATGAGTACTGGTAAAGTTTTTTTTTTCTGTTTTACATAACACTTGGAAGCTAAATCAACCAATGAAATCAGTGTGTTTTAAAATAAGTGGTTCTATAAGCATAATTAAGCACAATGACCTTTATTAAATTCTGCTATGTGAGGTTAATCTAGATAGCTAATATTCAATATTTAAAAAGAGAACATTAATTCTTCTCTAGCCTAAGAAGAAAACAGAATGCCATTTTAAAATAACTACCTCATGAGGGAAAATGATAATTTCTTGCCATCATTATTTCATGTGACTTCAGCTCGTTGGGGATGAAGCTGAGGTCCTAGAGAGGGTCTCTTTCATTCATTGTTTATTTTAAAGATTTCCAACAGTATCCATGGAGAGAAATGACTTGGTGAACAGCACAGGAGGGAGGAGCAGGCAGAAGGAAATATGGGGGAAAATATCTCTAACATACTATAATTTACTTCTATTTATGTTTATTGTGGATTGTCTCTCTACCCGACCTCCAACTAGGATGAAAGAAAGCTACAATAAGATTGAGATTTTCACCTGTTTTGTTCACTGACGTATCTCCTGCAATAGACCAGTGCCTGAGCCTTCACGGGCATCCCATGAATATTTGTTGATTGAATTATTCAATTAATAAAAAGACAGGAGGAAAGGAACACGTGAAACAGAAGAGAAGGAGAAGATTCGGGGAGGAGGACATGTGGGACTGAACAAGGAGCCTACAAGTGCAGGTCTCAGTTTGTTTAAGTGGTAGGAACGCCAGAAAGCCACAGTATTTCAAACAGAACACAAAGTATACATGCAGAACACTGCACAATCAGAAGATGCCTTAGATATATTGAATATATGTATTTAACAGGAAAAAACAGAACAGACTGTAAAAATAACTGTAATAAATTGTTTGAGCTTCTGTTAATACTTGTTTTCTATTTATGCACTAATTTGTCATCTTTGATACATCCAGCCAAGTAGAGGATAGCCATCAAAAACAATGAGAAAAACTTTTCTGAAAAATACTGACAATTGAGAGAATTCAATCCATTGACTTAACAAATATTGAGGAAAATAAGGAAAAAGAAAACAGCATTATTTTAACAGGAGGAAAACCAGAGTTCCACTAGAGAATCGTTTGAAGATCATCAGTATATACAGAAGTGTACTTTTTTTTAAAGTTTATTTTATTTATTTACTTTTTTTTTTTTAATTGATTTTTTTCTTGGCTGCGTTGCTGCACGGGCTTTCTCTAGTTGTGGCAAGCAGGGGCTACTCTTCGTTGCGGTGCGCGGGCTTCTCACTGCGGTGGCTTCTCTTGTTGTAGAGCACGGGCTCTAAGCATGAAAGCCTACTGAAGCATGAAAGCCTACTGAAGGCTTCAGTAGTTGTGGTGTGCAGGCTCAGTAGTTGTGGCACACAGGCTTAGCTGCTCCATGGCATGTGGGATCTTCCCAGACCAGGGCTCGAACCCGTGTTCCCTGCATTGGCAGGTGGATTCTTAACCACTGTGCCACCAGGGAAGCCTAGAAGTGTACTTTTTTCAGTTCCAACAGAACTCCACACATTTGAAATGTAAAAGATCAAGCCAGATGATGATACCCCAGAAGCAGTGAGCATAACTAGTGATGAGATCTTGGGTTTAAACACCATTCTCCCATAAAAACAACAACAGATGCTTGAAGAAATGGTAGATTCTAGGACTGAGGTAAGTAAAGTACAAGACAAGCCTGAAACATTTTCTGGTACCAGAAACAAAGAAAATGCTCAGAAAACTCATAGTATATCTAAAGAACACAGGAGCCAGTCTGAAGAAGCTCCCAATGGCCGATCTGGGACAATTTGAGGCGTAATATAAATAATGATAGTAATGGAATTTGAAGTATAGAATAAATATGCATGAATCCATACTACATAAATAAATATTTGAAAAAAAAATAGGGGACAAAGCACAGCTCTTCCTTATAACGTAATTCCAATTACTAACTGCAAAAGGAAAGATAGAAAAATCACCAACTGGCAAACAGTGCAGTAATAATCATTGGAGGTAAGAATCAACAACGAATGTTAAAGTTAGTGGGCAAAAGTATGAGGAGAAACAGGCTGTTTGCATAGTCTTGTCGTGTATCCCCATAGGATGCTTACTAACTGAGAAAAATAGTAACTATACAGTGGAGAAACTTGGCAGATACCACCTTCATTAAGTGAAAAAATTTAACCCCACCTGTAATCAGTCATCTCAGCATCATGAATCTGGATATCCTGAAAAGTGCACAATATCATTTGCAGTGGTATTCTTGCCAAAAATACATAATCTGAATTTAATAATGTGGAAACATCAGACGAACCAAACTCGAGAGGTTCTTTTAAATAACTCGCCAGTAACTTCAAAAATATCAAGGTTATGAAAGATAAAGAAAGGCAAAGGTACTATCCCAGACTAGAGGAGAAGAGACTCAGGAGACATAACTAAATGTAATGTGAGGTCCTGGATTGGATCCTGGACCAGAAAAAGGATTTTAGTGGGGCAACGGGTGAAATCTGAATAGGGTCTATACATTACATAACAGTATGACATCAATGTTAATTTTCTGCTATTGATCAATGTTCTATGGTCATGTAAAATATTAACACTTGAGGAAGTTGGATGAAGACTGTGACCTCTCTATAGTATTTTTGCAACGTTTTCTAAGACCAGACTTATTTCAAAATAAAAGTTTAAAAGGAATAAGATCAAGACAGGGTATTTGTTACCAGGAGAATAGTGTGTATCTGTGAAACCTTTGCTTACCACTTTAATGCAGAGTGAAATTTACACAGGGCAGACCCAACCTACTCTTTGTCTAATGCAAATCAAGAACCCATTTCCCTTAGCAATGAGTACAGTTTCCTGATTTAAAATAGCTAATGTCAGGATGCTTCTAAAAATTATCACCTTATTAAAAAAATCCATCAAATGAACAGGATTTGAAGAACTCATCTTCAAATAAAAAGCTGCACACACTACGTAAAGAAGAAAAATGTTATATATTTATTTGCTGTTAGAAGCTAAAAGACTGCCTTTTGAAACATGTCATAGTACTGCCATTAACATCACAAAGTAGTATTTATGAGGAAGTCACCATTGAGCCCTATGTGAACTTTCCCAGTTTCCTAAGGCACTTATAAACAAAACTGACACAGCTGTGAAAGAGAATTTAAAAATTAAATGTACAGAATATTCTTAAGTTAAATATTTACAAGATATTGCCTATCATGTAAATAACCATAACGAGTAGGCCAGGGAGATGTAAAAACGATAATGTCAACATGCAACAGGAAAGAATATTCTATGTTTCTGAGGTATTAAACTTAGATATAATGAAGATAAAATATATTACATCTATATTTATTATTACATATGCACTAATACAAAGGAGAAGCTACAGGACAAGGAAGAGTGGTGTAAAGGCATCAACATGACACTTGTATCTGAATAAGAGAGAATCCAATCCCTGGAAGCTGCCAACACACTCTTCCATAGAAGACCTGCAGGGAAGCAGGTCTGGTGTGCAACTACAGGAGCCCAATTCCATACCCCACACAGGGCTGCTTTAACAGTTGCAGGAAAAACAGTGGGAAGGATAAGAGGGGCAAGTATCTGGCTTTTTAACAAATATATTACAATTCAGCTTTGAAAACCATGCCTTTCACAATAGTTACCACTTAGAGAAGACCAAAGCTAAAGAATATTTATTATAAATTGCAAGGCTATTAAAAATCATTGGCAATAAAAAATGTTACACACTTAATTTAATAAAAAGCATGTGTAAAGTAAATTAAATACAGGGTTTTTTTTTGTTTTAATGCAATGGCTTTATAGTATGCCTTAAAGGTCAGAAAAGTCTATCCAAATAGAAAATGAAAAAGCAGCATTCACAAATGAAGATAATCTGCAGAAAATGATCTCTGATTCCTTTTGGTCATGTTATTCATAATAATTCCACAAATGTTAACCAAATGAGATCCATATGCCAGACACCATGCTTAGAGACCAAAGATGAACAAGACACAGGTCCTACATCCTAGAAGCACACTGTCTAGCGTCACAGAGGAGCAGAGGCAACTTGTATTGAAAAACCCATACTTCAAGTGGGTGTCCAAATCCCCTCTAGTCCTGAGATGGCTGTCTACCTGCTCTAATGTGCCAAGCAGTTATAGCCACGCCTTGAACTGTACTGCTCTCCCATACCGAGACTCTCCCCCGCCAGAGCTATTTATTTATTCTACCTGTGTCACTCAAAGTATTCTATTTTTTAATCCACGGTGAACATAAATAAAGAGGTAAATTTAGGCAACCTCAAATTACCAGACATTGAGTTTATTTGGGAAGAGCAGAGGAATCACAATTTGGAAAATGCATGCTGCAGCAAGCTACAGGGGAGTCTGCTGTATTTATGGGCAAGGAGTGGAAAGAGGGGGAAGTCCAGCCCGAGTCCAAGCAGTAAGTTCAGTGGTTTAAGGATGGGGAGGGATACTTGGCGGATGTTTAGGAGATATTATACAGGAGATAAGACTGGGTCTTCCGTAAATCAGACATTTACGGGAAATCATTCTCTCAGTTAAATTCCATTGTTTTGAGAGCGCGTGCGTGAGATTCTCCATTCCACATCCTCCGTTCCATTTTCAACTGCAATCCTTTCACATCACTTACTGATTCTTGGTTTTTTCAAACTACTGCGATCGGCACCACAGTCCATATAATGCTTTGAACATTACCGGTTTCAGTAAACAACAAACCAGCTTTACTATTAAAAAACAAATTAAAAATGAACAATAAACCTAGATTGTAGAAATCTCTGTTGACCACAGAATTGCTGTCAGTGACCCTAACAGCTATTTTATTATAAAAGGCCCTCAAATTATAAAATATGCAAGTTATCTTTATGCAAGAAATGTACCGAATGTTGTAAGATTCAGAATGCTTAAAAATATTCCCCCAACTGGGATGATTTCAGATTAAAGAAAATAAGGACTGTGTAATTATATACACTTACCTTGACAAACAGAAAGCAATCTGTGATTAGAACATAGCAATTAGTTACAAAATGCTTCACATGGATTTAATTACCCATCAGTCTACATGTAGCTTAGTTACTTTTATCTCATTACATCAGTAAAAGATTTCTGCCTAAGGCAACTGCCAGTCATATATTTATAAGGCTTCTAGACTTTACAGTGAATACATTATAACATTCAAGCAATGTGCTAAAGTTACAGTTTGCAGAGACATTCTTAATTTTGAGTCCTAGTTTTAGTTCATAAACGTCTCATCACTGTCTTAGAGTCAACTCTCATCTAGCTTTCACATCGACACTCACCTATCTGGTGTATAACATAGTTGACTAAAACATCACTTCTGTTTATTCTAATTCCGTAAGAGCCAGAAGGAAAGACCTTTAAAACCAAAACAATTAACTTATTGTCCTGAGGCAAAGGGTACTATATTCTCATGCTTAAGGTAAACGCTTAAATTCAGAAAGGAGATGACCCTTCTTTCAGGAGAGATGAAGAAAGTCCTCTCACTGAAACTACTCTGCTAAATTTGGAAAGATGGTGGCTTCATGGGATGCAACTTTTTGCGTGTGGGATTCAGAGTGGGAAGCTGTGTCTTCCATTTTTCTTGCCTTAGGAAGACATGCTTTGCAACTCACCCAACCAAGGTTTCATTCCTAAATCCTTTGCTTATTAACTCAGTATCTTTGGGCAAGTTATTTAACTGACTTAAGGAAAAATAATAATCATCTCACCTAACTGTTCAATTCAATAACACAAAAATATCTAGTAGAGGGTCTGGCTCATAGCAAGTATATAACAAAAAAGTTAACACTGTTTGCTGGGTTCCCCTAGGAGGCGTCTGTGAGGATTACGTGAATTCATCAGAAAAAGAGGTCTCTTTGGAACTAAGTAGAAAAATACTCTCCCTCCATTTTTCTTTAAGGGAATATTTTTGGTGTTGGTTACAAAATTAGATTCTTTAAGAAGTGGGAGTTTTCCAAGCTCTGGAATCTGGTGTTAGGGGATTCTGACCTCATCCTACTCAGAACCACTGAAGAAACTACCATCTGTTAAGGAAGGCACATCTTTGGGCCAGATGGCATTGTTTCAACTTAATTTATAGAGATCTACTGAGGCTTCCTTTAGGGCTCAGAAGTCACTGAGTATCCCTCTGTAATTTCTTTTTTACTCAAACCAGAGTTTCTTCTGCTTCTGCTTAAATACATACAAAATCAACAAGAAAATAGGTTTCAAGTGCTACTGTGCTCAAGAATCACAAAGCATATTAAAAATTTGAGCGGGGTGGGTGAGATGCTAATGAAGTAAGTGTGGGTTGATGTCTAAGACCATGTACTCTGCTGATAACTGATAACCACACTTAGAGAAACACTAGGTTAGGCTTCATGAACGTATACAGCAACAACAATGAAATATATTATAAAAATTCTAAAAAAATACCTTGTCACGCCTTTTAAAGACTTAAAATTCCCTCCTTGAATTTAGTTAACACTCACACTATGATTTCATACTTCCCAATTACTGATTCCCAAAAGGAATACAGGCTCCGGATTCTTAACAAGAGCTTGCAAATGGTTTGTGTTTCACCATGATGTACAGGTTTTCCACTACAGTTGAGAGAAACACAGAATTGGGAGAGATAATATGTGATACAATGGCCAGATTTTATGGTTAGGTGTGGGCACTAAAGCACAGAGAAAGATCTCAATGTCTGAGATGCGTATTAAATACGTGGAGATAACCTGTACTGTAGAATCAATCCTCTGAAGATTTTATGAATTTTTACTCCTTCATTTGTAAACTTCAAAGCAAGTAGTAGACAGTAGTTGCTCAAAAAGCATTTGGAGGTTCTTACAGGTCAGAATGTGTTTTTTTCCTTAGGTGCTCCCAGCTCTTCATACAATGACCATTGCACATAATAACTACTTAACTAATATTTGCTGAAGGAAGGAAAGGGATGGGGCAGAAAGGAGGGAAATGATTCAAATATTTAACCTTCTAGTAAAGGGCAAATTTTTTCAAAACAAATGTTCCCAATATTTAGGAAATATTTTTTTAGAAAGTGTTCTAATCAGATCCCACAGAGACAAATACCATCACACACTAAAACAAAACAAAACAAACAAACAAACAAAACCCCCTCAATTGTACTTTAATCCTTTTGGGTGGCTTGTCCAGATACTCCTAACCAGAAACAGAAAAACAGCTTTGAGAAAGACCGAGTTCTTTTTTTTTTTTAAACAGTGGAGTATACAGTTGATTAACAATGTTGTGTTAGTTTCAGGTGTACAACGAAGTGATTCAGTTATACATATACATGTATCTATTCTTTTTCAAATTCTTTTCTCATTTAGGTTATTACAGAATATTGAGCAGAGCTCCCTATGCTATACAGTAGGTCCTTGTTGGTTATCAATTTTAATTATAGCAGTGTGTACCTGTCAATCCCAAACTCCCAACCTATCCCTCCCCCGCACCCTTTCCCGCTGGTAACCATAAATTCATTCTCTAAGTCTATGAGTCTGTTTCTGTTTTGTAAAAAGTTCATTTGAATCTTTTTTTTTTTTGCGGTACGCGGGCCTCTCACTGTTGTGGCCTCTCCCATTGCAGAGCACAGGCTCAGCGGCCATGGCTCACGGGCCCAGCTGCTCCGCGGCATGTGGGATCTTCCCGGACCGGGGCACGAACCCGTGCCCCCTGTATCGGCAGGCGGACTCTCAACCACTGCACCATACAAGCGATATCATACGATATTTGTAAGAAAGACCAAGTTCTAATCGATGGGTTGGCCTCTTCCTAGTTAGTGACAATGACCACATAAAATCTTCTATGGCTTGTTTACAAACTGGGCATACTGACATTGGATTGTGACAATTCAACGACGGCAAATTTTACGGTAAAAAACTCAGCACAGGAGCAGAAGCCCACGAGGCCAATTACTATGCATAGCTACTCCTCTAAATTGAAGTGGCTTCAAAGGTGAATTATAATGAGAAACCCAGACACACACACATAAATGTACATCCCTGTGTATCAATATAGCACAGATGCTCATGTTACAGCAAGCTTAGAGTCTGGGTTAGAATTCTGACTCTACCATTTGCTAGTTGAGTAAGTTAACTACATGACTCAGAGCTTAGGTTTCCTCAGCTGTGAGATGAAGATGATCACACCCACACCTCACAGGGGGTGCTGTAAAAGATAAATGCAACAATCCATACAAAGCAATTCCCACTCTGCCTGGCACACAGTAAACAACAAATACTAGCAACTGTTACTATCATGTGAAATACCAAAGTAACAATGAGGCGATATGGATCGATTTCAGGTCTCAGCACGGGTTTTGTTTGCTGGACCGGGGGCCATTGCCTTTGGAAACTGGAAATGACAGTATGTTTACCAAGTCATCTGAGTTACTCTGAATTTCCATTTGGAGAAGAAAACTACTTCTTTGACAGTCAAGTTACAATAAAAAGGATAATTGTGGCATAGCCTGTTCAGACCTATATGCAGAAATTGCCCCATTTTGCAAACGGGAACTACCCAAGCACAGAAATAGAGCTTGATGCAGGGCTTTAAAAACAATAAAGTTAATTAAGAGAAAAAATATATATTTTTTTTTGCGGTACGCGGGCCTCTCACTGCTGCAGCCCCTCCTGCCGCGGAGCACAGGCTCCGGACGCGCAGGCTCAGCGGCCATGGCCCACAGGCCCAGCCGCTCCGCGGCACATGGGATCCTCCTGGACCGGGGCACGAACCCGTGTCCCCTGCATCAGCAGGCGGACTCCCAACCACTGCGCCACCAGGCAAGTCCGAAAAAAATACTTTTTATGGAGTTCAAAAACAAGCTCATTTTTCTCAAATTCACGTTTATAGTGTTAACAGTCAAGGAGTTAAAAAAGCAATGAAATAAATGCTTAGAAACTTCAACTGACTTCTCTTAAATAGCTTTCACTAGTTTGTTTTCTAAAATTAGATTTGTTGCTTTAAAGCAGCTTTGCTTGGCACTTTTTGTCCAGAAATTACTTACACTTTTGATCTGGAAAATCCAAATCAACTTGATAAATTTTTTTGAATATGAACTTTATGAAGATGAGTTAAAAATTAAAGGAAAAAAGAAAATACAGTTTTAGAGTATTTAAACAAATACTCAAATCATAAGCCAGGAGCTGACACCCTTTAAAAAAACAAGGTGGGCTTCCCTGGTGGTGCAGTGGTTGAGAGTCTGCCTGCCGATACAGGGGACACGGGTTCGTGCCCCGGTCCGGGAAGATCCCACATGCCGCAGAGCGGCTGGTCCCGTGAGCCATGGACGCTGAGCCTGCGCGTCCGGAGCCTGTGCTCCGCAGCGGGAGAGGCCACAACAGTGAGACGCCCGCATACCGCCAAAAAAAACCAGAAAACAAACAAATAAAAAAAACAAGGTGCCAAATCTCTAGCCTTTTGCCCTTGTATTCTTTGGGGTCCAAATGGGAGGCACTGATGTGAGTTAGTCCTTGAATACTATGCAGGAAGGGGCCATCGGCGGCCCACCTGCCCATGAGGAAGAACACACCTGCCAGTGACTGCGCAGGTGAACAGGTGCAGACTTTCAGTCGGGGCTGGTGTGAGCCACAAAAAGTAAAAATAAAAATAATAAGCCTAGCCCATGCCCTGCCTGCTACAAATGAAACCCCCAAAAGCTATTTTAATAATTATGAATGTTAATGAAAAGCCAAATAAACAGCAAAATCACTGCTATAAACATGAAAATAATTAGAAAGATTAGTTTTAAATTAAATAGGATTGGGCTTCCCTGGTGGCGCAGTGGTTGAGAATCTGCCTGCCAATGCAGGGGACATGGGTTCGAGCCCTGGTCTGGGAAGATCCCACATGCCGTGGAGCAACTAGGCCCGTGAGCCACAACTACTGAGCCTGTGTGTCTGGAGCCTGTGCTCCGCAACAAGAGAGGCTGCAGATAGTGAGAGGCCCGCACACCACGATGAAGAGTGGGCCCCGCTTGCCACAACTGGAGAGAGCCCTCGCCCTCACGCAGAAACGAAGACCCAACACAGCCATAAATAAATAAATTAATTAATTTAAAAAATAAAATTAAGTAGGATTAAGATTAAACAGGAAACATCCAATCTGCTATCAATTCTTCTTTGTGAGTAACTGCCTTTCTTAGGCAGTTACTCATCCCACTGCCTTCTTGCCTGTATCTTACTTTCCCTACTATGGTTCTTGCTGGAGACCATCTCTGCTCTTTGCGGTTCCCTCCGCCATTCTCTCCTACACTGCACTGCACTCGTAACTATTATCCTTGCCCCCAAGGCTAGCCTTTGTTACCAGAAAGAATGGGATAATATCTCTATGTGCCCTCTCCCCAGGAAGACCAGGAGTACCCCCAAAGAAAACCCAACCAACGGGTAAGTTGCATATATTAAAACCATTTGTTATCACCATCCTCCCAGGATGGTCATCCCACTAAGCTTGGGCCTTTAAGTAAGGATCCTTTCAGTGTTTACTGGGAACCCTCCTTATTATCTGGAACTACCAAGATTTATTCAACAAATGCTGGAAGAAGGAGAAGCTACATTTCCATTATATAGGGTTAAAATTGGGCAGGGGAGGAGGCATTACTTTTTCTTACAAAATGTAATCAATACTGGCTGTCTTCTACAGATAATAACTTCAAGCTAAGATGGAACTCAAAACAATATCCCTGAGATATTGTAAGTTCAGGTCTCTAGCTCATATTTATTTGAGGTTGAATAGATTTTTTGTATGGAAAAGGTCCATAATTTTTTTCAGTTCCAGGTTCTGAGCATCTAACTTCTAAAATAATATTGGAAACCTCAGGGACAGTCTATGGTAGGAGAAAGGATTTTAATTGCAGCTCTTCCAATATTGTCTCCCTTTAAATAAGTCGCTTGATTTTGCTGGATCTCAGTTTCTTCATCTGGAAAATAAGATTAGACCAGGCTATTTACTTAGCTCAACTCTTTTGGGTTAGAGATTGCCTTTGACACTGATGGAAATTATGGATCGCTTTCCAGAAATTAGCCACATACAACATTTTGCTTGATATTTCAGGGGATTCATAGATTCCTGAAAGCACATATGTGGAAGAATTCTTCAACTATATATTAAAATGTGATGCTACAGTCCATACACATAACCATTAAAAAAAATAAAGATATACAATTTTTACCACTAGCAAATCAGCTGCTTCACATCCTCACGAAATAACTGTTGGATAATAACTTGAAAAATATAAATTTAAAGGGAGCCTGAAATTACCAGACTGCCCATGGTACTCACGCATACACATACTTACTTTCTGTGTAACTGTAAAATAATCACTATCAACCAAGTATAGCCACTATTGATTGGCAACTGACTTACAATACTACAAGAGTCATAATTTCTCTTTGGTCAGAGGCTTTCAAAGCTCTCATGAAACATTAATGAAATAGCTGGATAAAGCTAAAATAAGTTTTTCAGAGACAGTCATTTCCCTTTTACATCAAACACAGGTTGTTCGCTTAGAAAAAGAGAGTAAGGGTGGTTAAGAAAGAAGCATCCTAATTATCAACAGTCAAATGAGACAGTTAATAAATAACCATCTAAGATTTTAATAAAAATTCACACAATTAATTTTTATATTCAGCAAAGCTCCTATTAAAGAGAACAGATTTTATGATGACTACTAAAGAAAGTAATGTAATTAAAGATATAAAGTTCTTCTAAGTTTAAACTAGAAGACATCATTCTTAAGGGGGAAAAAAAACTCCATTATTTCCGGTTAACATTTTCAATAAATAACCATTATTCAGGCTTATTGGTTACCTAGGCAAATAGAAAATAGTAAAGCAAAAAAGCTCATCCGTCCTTTAGGAAACCTAGGACGTGATTCCCAGAGTATCCTTCAAGTTCCAGAATTCTAGAGTTTAGGACATATCTTCTTGTCCAACATAGGTCAAAAATTTGATTTTCCACTTATCTTTGTTACTGTGGATAAAAATCAATGAAAAAGTAATATTAATGCAAAATAGGTGTACTCTTATTGAATTATTAATAGGCAATACAACTGTAAATGCTTTTGTTCATCATTCTTCAGTGCCCTTTCAAACAATTTCAAAATGGGAGGTGCTGAAGCATGAAGATTGTTTGCAGCCATTGCTTTTTGAAATCACAGTGCTGGGAATTGGTGGAATTCTTGCTTCTTTGGGTTATTATCAGACACTGTGAACTTTTCTTTGAAAGCAGACTATAAATTCACAAGGGGGTCCCTTGCCTTCAATCAAGGAAATGTTTCAAACGACCCCCATCTGTCATTTTAATGTATTCTTCTCAAAGACTGCCATAAATATTTAATATAAGAAAGGCACTGTTTAAACACAAAGAATAGCTTATGAAATTAAAGTTGGCTGAGGGATTACACCGTGTACATAATACACTGTAAATAATGACAAAATATAGAAGCCGCATTACTAACCTTCTCTTGCTTCTCCTGACATTTCTTAAGGAATATGCAAAAGACACTTAGATATTAACGTCAGTTAAATTGATATCAAAGGGTGACTAACTCTATAGAACCATTCTATTCTTGACTCTGTATATAATATATTGATACATTGATACATCACTGAATGGATACCACACAGGTTTTTCCATTTTTCAAGAAGTCTCACTTAGCCTGCTAACTACTTTCAAGAAAGTCACAGAACTAGGAAGGACACTGTATATCTAGTCCCTAGTTTAGTCTCTTATCTTCAAACAGGGATCAAAACCTAACATTAGACCTTTCTATGGAAGACATTCAATACATATTTATCAAATGACTACATAGTTATTACCAGGCGCAATTACGTACTGTGTTCAAAATTTCTAAGGATAGGCTCTCCTTTTTATTTCTGGTACTAGTACAACAACCAACCTGCTTATTTCCCACTCTCATTAATATCCATTTATTCTTACTCTCTGTTAACAGAAATGGAGAACAGCTGGTACCTCTTCTTATAACTCTTAATCTCTTGATTCTTCTGTTTAAAGCAAACCATTCCAATTTCTTTTAATTCTTCTCAGAGGTCTCTTTTTCTAACTCATTTTCACTGAATTTCTCCAGAGTGTAACAGAGGATTATTTCTCAATACTTATATGGTTTACCCCAAAGTAATGGTAACTCTGACAAGAACAACATATCCGTGACATAATCTAAGTGAGCTGCCCAGATTATCTCCCACTCCCCTGCAGGGTTAGTGCCAAGCTTCAATTCTTTACAGAAACGATTTTACAGTTCATCATACTACACACCTATTGATGTTTTGGACCAACTCTCCTAGGTTAATTTAGATTCTTTCATTCTTTTGAAACCACCAATTTCTCCCATATTGATGTCATGCATCAATACCCTCTGTATGCTTTTCATTCCATTTACTAAATAAAGTGCAATATTGTTCCAGGCTAATGATATCATCTGTAGAAAACCATCCTCAGGCTATTAATAGAGCTCTACAGAAGTTCCTTCAATATGTTTGAGTTCATCTTCCTAAAATTATTATGGGAAAAATATAATGGAACTGGCAGAAATTTTCATTGATGTCTACACAGTTAACATTAATTTCTTTCCACATTTTTAGATGGGCCATTACTCTATCATAAAAGAAAGAAACAAAACTGATTGGAAGTATTCTTCAAAATGTCATAGTACTTACTAATCAGTATCATTGGCTTGATATTTTGACTATTTGTTGAGGTTCTAGCATCTTCACAATTCTTATTTATAGATATGTCTATTAGAGTAAAACAAATATCGTATATAAATGCATATATGTGGAATCTAGAAAAATGGTACAGACAAACCTATTTGCAGGGTAGGAATACAGACATAGATGTAGAGAATGGACGAGTGGACACGGGTTGGGGGAAAGGGGAGGATGAATTGGGAGATTGGGACTGACATACATACACTACAGCTAGCTAGTGGGAACGTGCTATGTAGCACAGGGATCTCAGCTCAGGGCTCTGTGGTGACCTAGATGGGTGGGATTGGGGGGTGGGGGTGGGAGGGAGGTCCAAGAGGGAGGGATATATGTGCACATAGAGCTGATTCATTTCACTGTACAGCAGAAACTAACAAAACATTGTAAAGCAACTATAACCACCCCCAAAGAAAAAGACAATTACTATATATAATGGAATCTAAGACACCAACAATGTAAAATACACCTTTTTTGTTATATGTCAATTACATATCAATAAAACTGGAAAAAAGTAAAATAAAACGCACTTTATAAAGTGTGCTTCTAAGGGAGAAAACCACCACAAAATATTTCCAAATAATTACAAAATTCCCTCAATTATAAGATGCATCTTCATTTAGATGTAAAATGATATGTAAATGCATCCTCATTTCAAAGTAAAAATCAATATACCCTAAAATTTACTAAACAAGGTATTGTGGATTTTTGCTCTTATAATACTATATTCTATAATAAGTACAACGTGGAACATCACTTATGTAGTATTTATAATGTAAGCTAGAGAGTTAACTATTTAACGAGTCAGTGTGTTAATAACCAATTTTCTGTTAGAATTTTGAACACCTTAAATAAATGCCTAAGTTTATATGTACATGCTTTTTCCCTCTAAATACCTTTTAAAATTACTTTATCTTTTTTATAAGTTCTAGTCTGCCTTAATAAAACAGTTTTGAGTCAAATACCCCCTCACCTAATAAATACTCTTGTGCCTAATGCTTAAGACATATACCTTAAACATAAATTATGCTATTCATTCATTTTAATATATCAGCTCAAATGGTATATAGATGCAGCTGAAATTACAAACCATTTGATAAATGATGGAAATTTCTGTGCATTATTTAGACTGACTGAAACAACCTACTTTTGTAATAAACAAAAGCTTCCGAAGGGAAAGTTATTGCTTGAATAAAGTCAAGCCATAAAGGTCAACTCCCGATTCTCTACTCTCATCCCATTCTTCAGTCAGATCTTACAACCTGCAGACTGTTTTTCTGGGTGAAAAAGCTTGGAGCTGTTTGACTCAAACAATTAAAGCCTAATATTGAATGCAATGCACAGGGAAATTAAGGAACCCTCAGTTTAACCTCAGTTTACCCTCACCACTCTTTCGCTACAGCAGCTTGCCTGTCATCTTTCACAAAACAGTACATACACACACACTACCAGATGTTACTAGATTATTATATGACTTAAAATCTTCATTTCCATACCGTCCCCTCTGTCTGACTTCTGTGTTTCTCAGGTGAGATCATTGTTTTGTTAAGTTCCTCTGTCACCCCACACAAACTTCCCAAAATCAAGAATACTGAAGAGGGTAAAGAAAGAAAAACTTCAAAACCACAATTTCTTTACAGTCTAAAATACAAAAAATTTTTTACAGTGCTTCCTTTTATGTCTGCATTTTGAATATGTGATTCATTATGGCAGGAGAAGCAAACCCTTTGAATGTTGATGGGGTGATGATCTATTCAAATACCAAGTTTTTTCCCCAAATAGCATGGGAGGATTGAAAGAAGTGTGATGTCATTCTTCTCTCCGCATTGGTTCAGAATGTATGCCCTTATCACACAACCAGGTTGAATTTTGTTCAAATATCCTATTACACTTTATTCAAAATATCCTATGCTTTTAAGTACTACAGCTCTGGAAAATCTATCTGAGGCGCTTCGTTCACTGTTAACAGCATACAAATAAATATATTAGGGCCTCTAAAGTAAGTGCAAATCAGGCCTGGCAGCTCCCAGTATGAGAGGAAAAGTTGAAAAGTTTGACTTATTTTTCCTTCGTAAAACAAGAAAACAGTGGAGGTATCTGCATTGTTGAGAAACAAGTCAGAGGGCTTAAATTCTCCACGCAGCACTTTCTTACTCATTTTGCTGTTTTGGCCATGCGTGAAGAATGCAAACTAGTTGAAAGTGCAGCTCAAATCTGTGAGGAATTACTTTACCACTAGGGAGTGAAATGAAGTGATTCTTAGTAGTCACTGCCAGCTTTTAAAAGATAGTAGTCTGTGAAATCAAGCCACAAAGTTGGTCCACAGGTTAAACTATTCTCTGAAGATATAAGCTAGGATGGGCCACAGGGCTATTCTACTTAAGACTCTGAGATCAGGTTTAGGGTAACAAGTAGAGATTCTTAAGAAAAGCACCTTGGTCTCCTTTTATTTAATTTAAAATTACTCTGAGGACTTCCCTGGTGGCACAGTGGTTAAGACCTCACGCTCCCAATGCAGGGGGCACAGGTTCGATCCGTGGTTGGGGAAGATCCTGCATGCCGCATCGTGCAGCCAAAAAAAAAAAAAAATTTACTCTGAAACATCAACTTAAAACAGACCTGGAGAGCCCTGAGCAAGTCACTTAAGCTCTCTGGGCCTTATATTCTTGATAAGATAGGGATAACAACTTGTCTTTCTGGGTGTTGTATGGCTCATACATCATTTATGTATTATAAAACATATAACACAGTGATTGGACCCAATCAGCACTAAATAAATGTAAGCCATTTTTATTATCATTTTATTTATTTATTATTTATTTATTTATTTATTTATTTATTTTGCGGTACACGGGCCTCTCACTGTTGTGGCCTCTCCCATTGCGCAGCACAGGCTCCGGACGCACAGGCTCAGCGGCCATGGCTCACGGGCCCAGCCGCTCCGCGGCATGTGGGATCCTCCCAGACCGGGGCACGAACCCGTGTCCCCTGCATCGGCAGGTGGACTCTCAACCACTGCGCCACCAGGGAAGCCCTATTATCATTTTATTTTTTAATAAGAAATTTTTAAGAAGGAAACTTTCAGTTGCATATGTATGAGAGGGGCTTTAACTGAGACAACCATCTGAATCTCAAGAAAGAGAGGCACTTAGCAGTATGGACCATATTATTAAAGTAACATTACTTCCTGATTGCCATATTCCCAAACTAAGAGTTAGTAGTTCATTCTATAAAAGGTAAGTTAAAATCTCAATATTGGAATAAATCTACTAAGAGTATCTGAATGACAATTCCATAGGTCCACAATTTCTGAAAGTGTATTTTCATTGTAAGTGCTTTCTTGGGCATACTACTCACTAATAACAGAAAAATTAGCATCATTATTTGAAAAACAACTAAATGAAAGTGTGAATGGCAGTACATAATACTAAAAGCAAAAATAATTCTGGTCTAGTCACTTCTGCACATGGTAGACAAAGAACATGAATCTTTGAAACTTTATAAGACTTAAAATCTTGGAAATATGACAAAGGGAAGTCAGAATCAGAAAAAGGTATTGAAATCTAAAATTTTCTAAAACCAAGGCAAAAATTACCCATATTTCAATGTGTCAATCAAGCATGAATCTAACATATTCCATTCACTTTACTCACTTTGATCTCTACTGTCACCTTGTCTTGGAGTTACCTTTTCCTATGTGGGCTCAAACCTTTACCTTTTTCTTTTTCTTTTTCTTTTTTCTTTCTTTCTTTTTTTTTTTTTTTGTGGTACGCGGGCCTCTCACTGTTGTGGCCTCTCCCGCTGTGGAGCACAGGCTCCGGACGCGCAGGCCCAGTAGCCATGGCGCACGGGCCCAGCCGCTCCGCGGCATGTGGGATCTTCCCGGACCGGAGCACGAACCCGTTTCCCCTGCATCGGCAGGCGGACTCTCAACCACTGCGCCACCAGGGAAGCCCTCTTTTTCTTTTTTTAACATCTTTATTGGAGTGTAATTGCTTTACAATGTTGTGTTAGTTTCTGCTGTATAACAAAGTGAATCAGCTTTATGTATACATATATCCCCATATCCCCTCCCTCTTGAGTCTCCCTCCCACCCTCCCTATCTCACCCCTCTAGGTGGTCACAAAGCACGGAGCTGATCTCCCTGTGCTATGCAGCTGCTTCCCACTAGCTATCTATTTTACATCTGGTAGTGTATATATGTCCATGCCACTCTCTCACTTCGTCCCAGCTTCCCCTTCCCCCTCCCCGTGTCCTCAAGTCCATTCTCTACGTCTGCGTCTTTATTCCTGTCCTGCCTCTAGGTTCTTTAGGACCTTTTTTTTTTTTTCTAGATTCCATATATGTGTGTTAGCATACGGTATTTTCAAACCTTTATCTTGAACCCAGGCATCACTCCTCATTTACAGGCCTACTTTTCTAGGTCTAGTCCTAAAAATGGTATAATTCTTTTCAAGTTCTAAGCCTAGACCCTGTCCTCTGTCTTTACCTGTCACTGAAACACAGCCAGGCTAAATTTAGTCTGACACCCTAATAAGATGCTCCACAGCATTAACTGAGAATTGATACCATTCAAGTTCTTAGTTGTAACAGCAGCTGATTCTGAGTAATCACACAGAAAAGGGGTTTATTAAAAGGATAATGAGAATGAGGCTCAATACTAAGCTTCCAAGAACAATGTACAACATAGTACAAAACAGGCCTAATGAGAATGTCAGTGTTTCTGCTGCACCAAGCATTCAACCCTGTAAATACTGCCATCCCCAAGGGCAGGCTGCCACTACTGCCACTCTGGCTAGCAAAAATGGATTATAGATGGAGCCTCTATCCTCAAACTACTCATTTCAGAATTTAGATTTGTAGGTGGAATCTAGGTCACATTCCAGTGTCCTAGGGCAAAGGAGGTTAGTCTTCTCAGTTCCATCCTGGGGAGTTAGTTCTCACGAGGTTGGAAACACCCTAGATTAGAGTTAAGAGCGTTCAAAAGGTATTGGGCAGCCGGCAAACAAAACTAATGCCAACTGGACAGGCTATAAATTGCTAAGACCAAATAAACACCCACATAAATAAGAAAATGAACAGTCTTCAGCCCTTCATCGTGGAAAAGAGACGTGTTTTTAGAACAAATAATTAAATCATAAATATAGCAAACAAATATGGTTTGGCTCCAGCAGTATCTCCAATCATGATTTAAGTCCATCACAGAGAATGAAGAAGAAAATCTGTAGTGTTCCTAACCGCCTAGTGCCAACATTTCCAATACCTCTTAGTCACCCGCAACCTTTTCAAACTGTAGAGGCACAGCTGATGCTTTAGGCCCCTTAGTGACTTACGTCACACCTCGGCGAATTCTGCTCCCTTTAATCCTCCCTTTCCTCTTTCCTTTTTCCTTTTATCTTTAGTAACTCAATGACTACTGACATCATAGTTTCTGCTGAGTTCTCACAGAAAGTCACTTTCATCATTAAACATGTGCATTCACGTGGAACCCCCTCTGTAACATGAACACTTTGTTCGGACTCACAAAGTGAAGGATTCTACGATAAGATATGCATCATATTGCTACTGGCCAATACTAGAGGGTAGGAATGTCCATGAAAACTAAGTGCTGGCTACATTCTTGCTCACCTCAACATCGAGCAAGGATAAACACAACAAAGATGGGGTGATTCCTGTTTCTTAATGCTCCATAACATAGCATCATTTTACGTAGCCTCCCATGTGAAAAACTGTATTTAGGGATAGGAATGTAAGTGAGTTAAAAGAGACTGAGAAGTGGAAGAAAGAGGATTATCACCTCCAGACTGAAGTCCTAAAACAAATGATATGCATTTACAGTGGGCCTTCACTGTATCTGTGGGCTCTGCCTCCGGGAATTCAACCAACTATTGGTCAAAACCGATCTACGGTTGGTTGAATCTGTGAACTGCGGATACGGAAGGCCAACTGTACTATGCAATTTTATATAAGGGACTTGGGCACCTGCAGATTTTGGTGTCTGCAGGAGTCCTGGAACCCAACCCTGCAGATAGGCAGGATGACTGTATAAGCCTTAAGAATGATTAGAAGCACACATAAAACTTCACAGTACTTATATGTGGGCAGAATTATAGAATGAGCATGTCTTACTCTTCTTTGTGGCTTTTCTTTGATGTACAAGAAGGAGCATGTGTTACAATTCTCCCATTAGAGGGAAACCGACAGACTTGTTTACTGGAGTATAGTCCCCCAAATCTAACTAGCCTACCATCATATCTTCCAACAAAATCCTAGATTATTATGATTGTCATTTTCCTTTTTAAAATAACATTTTTAACAGTACTTTTATCAGAGAAAGTTTTAAATCAGGTAAAGCTTGTGATATTTAATGGCATATTAAATCTCTTTGTGTAGTCAGGTACAAGGCAACCTCTTTCACCACTCTTTTTCAACATCATATTGGAAGTACTAGCTAGTGTAAAAGACAAACACAGGGAAATAAAAGATATACAGACTGAGAAGGAAGAAATTAAGCTGTCTTTACTTGCAGGTAACATAGTCATCTGAGTAGAAAATCTGAAAGAACAGAAAAACTCCTGGAAATAATAAGTGATCATAGCTAGGTTGCAGAACACAAGGTTAAGAAATGAAAGTCAATCACTTTCCTATATACCAGCAATGAACAAGTAGAGCTTGAAATTTAAAACATAATACCATTTACATTAGCAACCTCCAAAAAATGAAGTACACAGGTATAAATACAAGAAGCTATGTATAAGATCTATATGAGGAAAACTACAAACTGTGATAAATAAAATCAAAGACGAACTAAATAAATGGAGAGACAGTCTAATATGTTCATGGATAGGAAGACTCAATATGGTCAAGATGTCAATGCTTCCCAAATTGATCTATAGATTCAGTGCAATCACCATTAAAATCCCAGCAAGCTATCACCAAACAAAGTTTATATGGAGAGGCAAGAAGACCCAGAACGGCCGACACAACACTGAAGAAGAAGAACAAAGCTGGAAGACTGACACTACTCAACCTCAAGACTTGCTAAGACTTACAGCCATCAAGGCAGGGTACTGATCAAAGAATAGATCAGTGGAACAGAACAGAGAGCCCTAGGCACACATAAATATAGTCAAGTGACCTCTGACAAAGTAGCATAGGCAACAAGATGGAGCAAAGACAGTGTTTCAAACATATGACATTGGAACAACTGGACATCCATATGTAAAAAAATTAACCCGGACACATTCTTCACAATCAAAAGGGATCACAGACCTAAATGTAAAACACAAAACTATAAGACTCCTAGAAGACAACATAGGAGGAAACCTAGATGACCTTGGATATAATAATTACTCTTTACATGCAAAATAGAAGAAATAACTGATAAGCTGCACTTAATTAAAATTAAAAACTTCAGCTCTGCAAAAGACAGTATCAAGAGAATGAGAAGACAAGCCACAGACTGGAAGAAAACATTGGCAAAACACATATCTGATAAAGAACTGTTATCTAAAATATACAAAGAACTGTTAGAACTCAATAATAAGAAAATAAACAAGCCAATTAAAAAATGGGCTGGGCTTCCCTGGTGGCGCAGTGGTTGAGAGTCTGTCTGCCGATGCAGGGGACATGGGTGTGTGCCCCGGTCCGGGAGGATCCCACATGCCGCGGAGCGGCTGGGCCCATCGGCCACGGCCGCTGAGCCTGTGTGTCCAGAGCCTGTGCTCCACAACGGGAGAGGCCACAACAGTGAGAGGCCCGTGTACCGGAGGGAAAAAAAAAAAAAAAAGGGCTAAAGGCCTTATCAGATGCTTCATCAAAGAAGATATACAGATGGAAAATAAGCATAAGATGTTCCGCATCATATGTCATCAGGGAAATACAAATTAAAACAACAATAAGACAATACTACACACCTATTAGTATGGCCAAACTCCAGAACACTGACAATACCAAATGCTGATGAGGACATGGAGCAACAGGAACTCTCATACACTGCTGGTGGGAATGCAAAATGGTACAGCCACTTAGGAAGATAGTGTGGCAGGTTATTACAAAACTAACCATAACCTTACCATACAATCCAGCAATTACGTTCCTTGATATTTACCCAAAGGAGTTGAAAACAAGTCCACATAAAAATCTGCACATTGTGACTTCCCCGGTGGTTCAGTGGTAAAGAATCCGCCTTCCAATGCAGAGGATGTGGGATCAATCCCTGGTCAGGAAACTAAGATCCCACATGCCGCAGAGCAACTAAGCCCACACACCGCAACTACTGAGCTCGCACACCTCAACAAGAGAGCTGCGTGCCACAAACTGCAGAGCCCCGCAGGCCACAGCTCAAGAGAGAAAACCCACACATCACAACTAGAGAGAAGCCCATGCACCGCAACTAGAAAGAAGCCTGCGCGCCACAAAGGAAGATCCTGAGTGCTGCAACTAACACCCAACGCAACCAGAAAAAAACACTGCACACTGATGTTTATAACAGTTTTATTCATAATTGCCCAAACCTGGAAGCAACTAAGATGTCCTTCAGTAAGTAAATGGATACATAAAGCGTGCTACATCCACACAATGGAATATTATTCAGCACTAAAAAGAAATGAGCTATCAAGCCATGAAAAGACATGGAGGAAAGTTAAATGTATATTAATAAGTGAAAGAAGCCAATGTGAAAAGGCTACATACTATATGACCCCCAACTATATGACCTTCTTTAAAAGGCAGAAGCATGGAGACAGCAAAAAGATCAGTGGTTCCCAAGGCTGGGAGGGCAGCATTCCACTGTAAGGACACAGTTTGTTTATCCATTCATCTGTTGAAAGACATTTGAGTTGTTTCCATTTGGGAGCTATCACAAATAGAGCCACTATGAACACTCATGTATACTCATGTACAGGTGGGACTGCTGGGTCATATGTTACCTGCGATGGTTAATTTTTGTGTCAGCTTGGCTAGGCTATAGTATATAGTTATCTAGCCAAACACCAGTCTAGATGTTGCCATGATGGTATTTTTTAGATGTGATTAACATAACATTTAAATTTTTGAGTAAAGCACATTACCCTCCATAATGTGGGTAAATCTATTCGAATCAGTTGAAGCCCTTAAGACAAAGGACTGAGGTTCCCAGAAGAGAAAAAAATTTAAATAGCCTTTAGACTCAAGACTGCAGCATTGCCTCCTGCTGGAATTTTCAGCCTGCCCTGCAGATTTCAGGCTTGCCAGTCCCCACAAGCATGTGAGCCAATTCCTTAAATCACTCATTCATTCACTCACTCACTCACTCACTCAACCTTTGTGTGCCTGTGTGTATATATAACCCGTTCTGTTTCTCTGGAGAACTCTGAGTAATAAAGAACCCTAAAATTAGGAAACAAGCAGAGATATCTGTTCTCATCACTGCTTTTAAATTTTTTCCCATTATTAAATAACCTGTGATTTTCAAAATGCAAATCAATTTTTAATAAATTAATATTCTTTCAGATATTTGCATATTGCCTAGCAAAAGATTAAGAATTTAATAAAGATTCAGCAAATGTGATGTGAGAACACCTTATTGTAAAGTCCATTAGGGACTTCCCTGGTGGTCCAGTGGTTAAGAATACACCTGTCAATGCAGCAGACACGGGTTCGAGCCCTGGTCCAGGAAGATCTCACATGCCATGGAGCAACTAAGCCCATGCACCACAAGTACTGAGCCCACACTCTAGAGCCTGCGAGCCGTAACTGGTGAGCCTGCACACCACAACTACTGAAGCCTGCACGCTCTAGAGCCTGTGCACCGCAACTACTGATCCCGCGCGCCACAACTACTGAAGCCCACGCACTCTAGGGTCTGTGAGCCACAACTACTGAGCCCACATGCCTAGAGACTGTGCTCTGCAACAAAAGAAGCCACCACAATGAGAAGCCTGCGCACCTCAACGAAGAGTAGCCCCCACTCACTGCAACTAGAGAAAGCCCACGCCCAGCAACGAAGACCCAACGCAGCCATAAATAAATAAATACATAAATAAGCAAATAAATAAAAATTCAAAAAATTTATAAAAAATAAAGTCCATTATTATCTTAGCAAGTAAATTCTGCAAGAAGGAGTAAAACAGATTACCCTATCTCCAATTTTACAACCACCATGGTAAACTAAGTAAAAAATATGTTCAGTCATATACTGTGAGTTTGGAGGTGAGCATTATGAGTAATGCTTTAGATTTACAAATGACATGTAAATTTCGTCAAAGTGGTACCAGAGTGGTGAGACAATCTTCACATTAAAAAGGTGGGAAGGGCGCAGTGGTTGAGAGTCCGCCTGCCGATGCAGGGGACACGGGTTCGTGCCCCGGTCTGGGAAGATCCCACATGCCGCGG
>NW_006781879.1:508485-510079 GCF_000442215.2 Lipotes vexillifer | reverse complement strand
CGGAGCCTGTGCTCCGCAATGGGAGAGGCCACGACAGTGAGAGGCCCGCATACCGCAAAAAAAAAAAAAAAAAAAAAAAAAAAAAAAAAAAGGTGGGAAAATTGGGTAGTACTTCAAATGACTACTAAAGACCTTTTTAGGGGCTACATGAAACTACAGAAAACTATTATTATGCTTTTAAAACCCGTTTTAAATAGCTGCGTTTTAGAAAATAATGCAGGACCAGACAGGTAGTGTTAATATCTCTGCCATTAAGAGAGTCATTCAAAAATTCAACAACGAATTTCTATCGAGCACTTACTAAGTTCTAGACTCTGGTTAGTAGCAATAAGAAAATATCCAGTCCAAACTCTTATGGAATCTACACTGGGCTGCGGTGGGGTAGAGGGAGAAAATGAACAGATGTATAATAATTCTTACGAAGAAATGTAAATCTATATAGACATTAAAAGATGGGGGTGTGGGTGGTGGCAGGTGCTATTTTAGAGAGGACAGTCAGGGAAGATTTCCCTGAGAAGGTGACATTTGGGTGAAACATGGACTCTTTAGAATCAGGAGTGACCTCCCACAAGGGAAGATAGAAAGCGAGATCCTCAGAAATTTCCTCTAGTAAACTTGATTCTTAGATCAATTATTTGACCATGTTAGCCTCCAACTCACATCCTGCTTGCTGGGCTATCTGTTTTTCACAGGGTGCCTCTGATTTCATTCTTGATTACCTGCCTCATTCAGCTATTCCTAAATTAGACCATCACCCTCACTCCTCATGTATCTAGACTCCTGAATGCCTTCCCCTTGGTTAGGAACTGAAGGCCAGATCAACACACCACTTCCCTGATAAAACTATTCATCAGCAGAAACCAGGAGACCAACTTCACCTCAAGAGAAGGTGAAGCTGGTCTCCTAGTTTGATGCCAGGACCCAATCTAGGAAAGCCTGCTGTTTCCCCACCCAGGCAGGGAGTCAAACAGGAGTCAGTGAACTCCACTTTAGATGAAGGGAAAATAAACAAATAGTAGCTAAAGAGAAGTGTGTGTGTGGGGGGGAGCGTGGGGCTGGAGGGAGAAGAACCCTGGAAATTTTTATGAATTTGAATTAAACAATAACAATAAAATTACCCAACAGTTTCCTGGTAAAAATCAAGAGCACAAACAGGGGCTTCTTCATACACTTTCAGTCAAAACCAAATGGCAGTGGGTCATGAGAACATCAGTCACCATGTGGTAGAAAAACACAAGAACTACCAAACTATTGGGTGGTCCTTCTCAGAGGAAAGTTGTCAGATCCATCTGACTTTGATCTCTCATTCACAGAAATGCCTGGAGAAACTTCTCCACCCCGTAAAATAATAAATCTCAGAAGCCACACACTCTGCATGCCAGAAATCACCTCTGGTGAGAAATCCTCCTTTCCAATGTGCTAGGCACACATTAACTGTTAAAATGCTGGACTAGACACATTACAGTGAAAACCCAAAGAAATAAGTCTGCATCACAAATCTCAGGTGTCGGGGAAGACATAGGAAGAAGAAGAGAGAAGTGAAGTCTTATTTCCTGCGTCAGGAAGATTTTATTGGCAGCAATCCTGTAGGGAA
>NW_006781879.1:451782-508468 GCF_000442215.2 Lipotes vexillifer | reverse complement strand
GTAGGGAAACTGTTAAGCATTAATAGGAATTTAATACAGAGAAATCAAATTTGACGATGTCTATCCTGGTCTAAAGACAAAACAAAAAGAGCGTAAATAATAAGATGAAAACCTTACTTGTATCACATTCTTCTAATTCTTGGTAAAACTCATGAACAAAGGCATTTTGGGTGACCTTGCCCACATCAAAGATTACTAATTCACATGCACATATCAAAATGAGAATGTGAACCAAAATACATAATTCTAGAGCCAAAAAAACCCAAGTAAATAAATAGCCTCTTTACTCTCATCTAGTCCTTTGCAGAGTTATACAACTGGTTGGCATCTTTCTTGTCTAGAAGTAATATAGAATAGAGCTTGGAACCAGAGAACTTGGACTTCATTCTTGGTTCCTCCTCTTGGTAGCTACTATGTGCCTGCACCCAAACACTTTATCTTACTCAGCTTCAGTTTTCATCCATAAAATGGAGCTAATGAACGGTGCCTAATCACTGGTTATCTTGAAGATTAAATTAGATAATGCACATGAAGTGTCTGGCACATGACAATCACTCTACAAAGGTTATTATTACCTTTTACTTTATTGGTAATAAACATTATTCCATATTTATATGTTAGTAAATGTTGGTAAATATGAATACCTTAACCAATGGCTTTGCTGTGCCAGCTTTGGGTTGAGTCATTTCACCACTCTGAGCTTCAACTTTCACATTTGTAAAATGGAGGTCATGCTAGTTGTCAGGCCTACATTCCACAGATTTTCCACACCAAGGCAAGAGAGATTTCATCAGCACAATTTCTGTACTGCATGTTTATTAGTTTGCTAGGGTTGCCCTAACAAAGTACCACAAACTGAGCGACTTAAACAACAGAAATTCCTATTCTGGAGGCTAGAGGATTAAGACCACGGTGTTGGCACGGTTGGTTCCTTACAACAGCTGTAAAAAAGAATCTGATGCCTGTCTCCTGGCCTCTCGTGGTTACTGGCAACTTTGGGGTTCCTTGGCAACACCCTGATAGCTGCCTTTATCTTCACATTGAATCCTCCCTATGTGAGTGCCTGTCAAGAAAATTTCCCCTTTTGATAAGGACACCAGTCATACTGGATTAAGGCCCATCTTAATGACTTTAACTTGATTAACTCTGTAACAACACTACCACCAAATAAGGTGAGGTGCTGGGGGTTAGGACTTTAACATATGAATCTGGCGGAGGGGATGCAATTTCACCCATAACACCATGCTCCAGCAAATCAGGGGACACACAGAGCATGCGAAGTGGCACCTACATTTCACGTTCAAGAGATTTCCAGCTCCTGTGGCTAGAATTCATCTGGTCCCCAGGCTGCACGTGCAAGCAGCTGCTTCTACAGCACAGATCTATTTTCTCCAAAGGTAGGGCTGCCACATAAAACACCAAGTTAAATTTGAACTTGAGATAAACAATGAATAACTTTTAGTATAAGTATGCCCCATGAGCCTCCTGTATTTTTATTTGCTAAAGCTGGCAACCTACCCATGGATGCATTTTCTAATGCACTGCCACACTGAGCTCATCTCTCAAGGTCAGGCAGCACTACCTAAACCGTAAGAATCACCTGAGGTACTTGTTATACACACAAATTCCCAGGTTCCACCCAGACTCACAGAATCGGACCTTTCATGACAGGAGTCTGGAAAACCAGAGGCTTAACCAGTAGCCAAGATGATTCTTATCAAAGACATTTGGGAAACAGTGGGCTGGATGAGGACAAAGAACAGTTGAAGAGCTGTTAGTATAAGAACTACCAGGAAGAATGATAAAGTGAAAACAACATCTAGAAATAAACAGCTGGGAATAACAAACATTTTTCTAATTTAGAACATGAGAATGGGCTAGGACTTGATAACCACAAACAGTTCATGCTTACCTTCCGGGGAGGTGGGAGTAGGTGTGATGACTGCGTGAGTCACACTGTTCCCCGCTGGGCTGACTCCACCAGGTTGAAGTTGCTAAACTCAGACTGCCCCATCGCCAAGTCCACCTCCCGGCGGAAACGAGCACCTGCGGTTCTGCCCCTCCTGGCACTGCAGCTTTGCTCTGCCTGAGGCCTGCCCCAGAGCATGTTCTCACTGCCTCCAGAATCTCAACCTCCCTTGCGCGCGGGGACATCATCTTTCTCCCTGTACATGGAGAATCTAAGGGCAGAACTGCACATAGGTGTTGGGTGGTCTGGGTGCGGCTGCAAAGTACTGATGTATGTTTCAAACACTGGAAAAAACAGAACAAAACCACCAGGGCAAGTACCATATTAAAATAAAATCTGGGGCTTCCCTGGGGGCACAGTGGTTGAGAGTCCGCCTGCCGATGCAGGAGAAGCGGGTTCGTGCCCCGGTCCGGGAAGATCCCGCATGCCACGGAGCGGCTGGGCCCGTGAGCCATGGCCGCTGAGCCTGCGCGTCCGGAGCCTGTGCTCCACAATGGGAGAGGCCACAACAGTGAGAGGCCCGCGTACCGAAAAAAAAAAAAGAAATAAAATAAAATAAAATCTGTTTTAAGTTGATCTTCAACGAAGCACCTAAAGCATTTAGATAAATCTCACTGACTGCATATGCAATAATAGTCTAGATATGACTAGTGGCCATTTTAAGCAAAGTATCATTGGTTTACAAGACTAAATTATAGTGAATGAGTCAAGACTTGGATTAATTCTAAGAGATGCTGAACTATTTTATACTCTTTGGAAAATCTGACCCACTTTTGGTTCCTTCATCAATTCTGATTACCTAACTCCAATTTTCTTCTTGTACTAGATGTTTGGAAAGATTTCTGAGCTCTGTGCAATTTGAACTCTGTCCTAGGGAGGCTTAAATTCAACAAACGCATTATACATATCACATCATACACACAAATCACACAGATAAATGCACACATGTTTTTATCACATTACAGCTTTTTTTAGCTTTTGGATTTTAATTTACAGTGTTTTACCTTTTATTTAATATAGTTTTGTTTACCAGGAAAGGAGACAGCAACAACAAAGAAGAAACAACCAGAAAATTTGACAATTCATTAGAACAGATCCAATGCCTAGTACTCCTTCAGATACATATATTGTAGCAACAAGACACACAGGATATATTCACAAAAATGAATAATTTTCTTATTAATGAAGCTAAACCAGTACTTTCACTGAAAACATAAGTGAAGATTCCTCTTAGAAAAATAACCAAGAGATAAGAGTATTTAAACTTTAATAAAAATATTCTGTCACATTACAATTGCTTGGAGACAGACTTCAGTGGAATCAGACTTAACATGTAATGCAGAGTCTATTCATTAGAAGGTCATTACTTAGGATAAAAATGTTTACTACATAAGTTAACCTCTTGTTGACTGGAGGAAAATTTTCCCCTAAAGACATGGTAATATCTGAAGATTGTATAATGCTTCTTAGTTTCCACATACATTATTTCTTTTAATCTCCATAAATAATGTAAAGATAAAAAAATTAAATATTTTTGCCAAGTCACATAGCTGGTTTATAATACAGCTAGGATTAAAATCTAGAGAGAGTCATGTCTGGCCCAGTGGGTCTTTTCATTTGCCTGCCAATGAAGATTGAGAAAGGAATTCATTGTAATCACTCAATTAAATTTGTATTTATAATTCTTATATTAAATACGATATTTTTAATCAATGCTAAATATTTTCAAGTAATTATACTTAGGCCCATCTAAAATCTGATAAACAGACAGTACTCAATTCTTTCTAAGCTGACCTTGCATATTCAAGATGTCATTTGTCTTCTAGTGAAAAATACATTAACATTTCTTGTATCGCCATTTGATAATTCTGGTATTTGAAGTGGTAGAGAAAATATATCAACTTTCAGGAGCCCCATTACTCAGATTCCATCCTGTGATAGTTTGTTCCTTCCCTGTTCGGTCCTTGAGTTAAAGCTGGCCCAAGGAGGAGCTCACATGAGATTTGGAAGCAGAAGTGAGGCAGCAGCCACTTCTCTCTGAATGAAGGTCATTGTGATTAGAAGTGCTGACAAAAGACGCAGAAACGCTAGCAGGTTCCAGCTTCGTCTCATTCTCCTCCATTCTGTTTCCAGCAATTGTGCCCGAGCTGACTCTGTTGACCAGGAGCAGCCTGCAGCTCACTGCCAGTCTCCGGCCCGGACCTGCGTTCCTCAGTTCCCGCCACACTGCGGAGGCTCCAGCTCCTGCAGTAAAGCCTTTATCCTATAACTCTCAGTAGTCCTGCTTCCCCTGATAGATCCTTAACTGATACACATACACCTTCTAGACCACAGTGGTGAGAGGACTTGCCTAGGGCTGTTGTTTCCCTAATTACTATTTTTTCTTCATAGTGACTTTTTTTTTTTTTTTGCGGTACGCGGGCCTCTCACTGTTGTGGCCTCTTCCCGTTGCGGAGCACAGGCTCCAGATGCGCAGGCTCAGCGGCCATGGCTCACGGGCCCAGCCGCCCCGCGGCATGTGGGATCTTCCCAGACCACGGCACGAACTCGTGTCCCCTGCATCGGCAGGCGGACTCTCAACCACTGCACCACCAGGGAAGCCCCATAGTCACTTTTGAGACTACAATTTCTAATCCTAAAAGGATTTATGTTTATCACAACACAATAAAGCAAGCCCAACTCTGCCCTACGATATGACTGCATAGGGACTTCAGAGTTTCATTTGTTCCTTAGGGGTGGTTATAAGCACTTCCAAATAAAACATTTTCTATTTAGAAGCAGCACCTTCATTACCAGAATTCTCTCTTTTTCTCAGTTACTATGTGCACTACATGGAAAATACAATCACGACTGAGCAATCATACTAAAGCATATAGGAGCAGAAAATCAGCTCATCTTGTCCAATAAATATATAAGGGCACTGTAAAAGTAGCAAAGCTAAAAGAGGGAACATCGAGATTGGTCTCTGAAGACTTCTAAAGTGATGCATATTACGAATGCTCAATTATAAAGTCTCAAAGGAACTCAGGCTGAGTAAAGTAATGAAAATGCATTTACCAATTCCAGCAGCACTTTATTCAAGAACACATCTCCAAAGAATGATGCTTGGGAAGATTAAAGGAGCTAGTGTTTCAAAGACTAACATCCTCAGAAAAGCTTTGATATCAAAATTAAGATATTCAGCATTAAAGGGGTGTGTGTGTGTGTGTGTGTGTGTGTGTGTGTGTGTGTATGTGTGTTAAGTGGAGAGAGAACAGGTGGGGTTAAGTTTGGTTGTTCAAATAGAAATTGGGCAGAACCTTATGGTGAGTAGGATATGTTAAAAATAATTTGGCTTTTCTATCCACAACTTCAAACTTGGCCCATTTTCCTTCAAAAATGAGCAGCTTCCTATTACAGCTAAGTGCCATTCAGCCTATAGAATACAGTGACAGCCACAGCATAAGACAGAGGGATGACTCATGGGCAAAAGTCCTAACATCACAACTGAGTGTATCATTACTTTCCTCAACTCCCAGGAGGGCTTTACCTCTATATACTCTTCATGTGTCATCCATGTGGACTGCCTAAATGACCTGCTGTCATCCCACTGCCAATGGCCATTCTTCTATTATTGCCTTTTGGATTGCATCTTCTTTTCTCTGCCTCCCTTTTTTTGTATCCCATACCTTTCAAATATTATCATTTCTTTTCACTCTATACTCCATCTCTAAGAGATTTATTGCATCAATAGCCATGGTTTTAAATGTAATCTGTATCAGCAATTTTTAAATTCAGATCTCCAGCTCAAACTCTTTTTTTTCAAACTTCAGATATGGCTATGTATTCAACTACCTCCTTGATCATCCCCCTTTGACAGCTCACAGCTATTTAAAAATAACATGCCCAAACTGGACCTCCAGAGCTTCTCAGCCAAATACCTGCCTCTTCCGGTCTTTCTCATTCAGTACATTAGACCTCATCCATAAACCTGGGAAATATTAACGCCGCCGTCCCTGCCACCTACTCACGTCTTACATCTAATTTCTGTTTATTTAATCTAGCCAGTTGTGTAGGCAAGCACATGTGTGTGCGTGTGCACACACACGCGCACATCTTGAATCTGTCCATTTTTTTCCATCTCCACTGCCATGAACCTAGGTCAAACCACCAGGTGATTTCATCAGATAGCCTCTTATCTGGTCCCTCCGCTTAAACTCTGGACCCCTTCTCTACACTGCAGCTACTGATCTTTTAGAAATGCAAATCAGATGATGTCACGCCACTACCTCAAACCTTCTGATATGATTTCTTCCCATTTTTGTTCTTAAATGAAGTTCAAAACCCTTAATCTGGCCATTTATAAAGGCAAAACTAATCGATGTATTAGAATTCAGGAAAGGAGTTACTCTGGGTAGATGACTGGGGGGATAAGAAACTGCTTTCTGAGTTGATGGGAATGCCGTGTTTCTTAATCTGGGTGCTGGTTACATGTTATGTTTCTTGGTTTCAGTTTGTAAAAATTAAACTGTACACTTAAGATTTATATAATTTTTTGTATATATGTTACAACTGAATAGTGATATTAAACATTAATTCAAGAGAAAAAAAACAGACTCTGCAATAAAAGGTAAGAGTCACAGATAAAGACTCCATCTTTATACCTGTACATCAGCAAAAGGCCTACTTGACATTGCAGCTGACTCTTAAACCATAGAACTCACACACTGGCTCCCCCCCGCCGCACCTGCCTCCACACAGAGCAAGCATCAGTGAGGCTGTCATCTCTGAATTTCAAAAGCAACCTAAACGCTCATATTTTAATACCTGAGCTCCAATGGACAATACCTAGTCATGAATATGAAAGACGACATGTCCCACTGATTTTCAGTACATGATTGCAGTTGAAACTATTATAGATTACACAAAACCCACAGGACAATGATTTTCCATATAATTTTAATATTTAACTTCCAGGGGAAAAGATCTACACAAATGATAAAATATTCTATCACACGTTCATAAGAGATTTCCTTAAGGAAAGCTGCCCATTCTCTTACATTCTACAACCCATTACTTAGGCAGAGATGCTACAGTAGTATTTTGCAAAAGAGAGTTTGTGTTTTCCTCCTTTACCAAGAAATCCATTAGCAAAAACAAGGTGAGTCCATGAAGAGAAAGTTGGAAATGACTCTAACCTACAGGTGTTTAAAAGTGACATTGCTGAGAAGGGAGCAGATGTCTGGGATGGGAGGGACCCACTTTAGATAAGCACACAGTTAATGACACTCAACCTCATCATTAAATTTAACAGTAACCTTTTTCCCTGAAATAGCCTGTACATTATGTGCCACTAGCAGTATCGATTTACGGTGCTGGTTCTTCCCTCTGCATATTGCATCAGAGCACGCACAATCTAAAGTGAAAACATAAGAGGCCACATGACAGTGCTGATTAGGATATAAGCCTTGAGCATCTCAGTTTGCCAAAGATGCGAAATCATCAGCACTAAAGTACATTACCAGAGCAGTTTGGAGACTATCTTTTAAATAACAGAAGATACCAAAACATTGTTTTCTTTCTTTTTTTTTCTTTAAATAGCATTCTTTTATTTTTATTTTTTTATTATTTATTTATTTATTTGGTTGCACAGGGTCTTAGTTGCAGTAGGTGGGCTCCTTAGTCGTGGCATGCGAACTCTTAGTAGTGGCATGCATGTGGGATCTAGATCCCTGACCAGGGATCGAACCTGGGCCCCCTGCGTTGGGAGCGCGGGGTCTTAGCCACTTCGCCACCAGGGAAGTCCCAAAACATTTTCGTAACACCGTTTTACCTACTTGTCTCGGAAAACGGCTTTAGTGTGATTCCATGTACATGCGTGCTTACCACTTTTTATGAGGGTTGGGCCACACACTCAATAACCCAAGGCAGCACGGGTGCCAAATTCTATACGGGTAAGGGAGGAGGCACTGCTCAGTCTCAAACTTTCGCTGAAGAAAAGTTACTGTGGGTAAAATTTAAGGACTAGAATATTGAGCAGGTCAAGTGTAAATCTTAAACTGTTCCCTTGGGTATTACGAGTGGAGGGTCCAGGCAGTATCTCTAGTCACCGAACACTTCATCACTGCTTCAAGCTTACACGGCATGGTCATAAAAAGTAAACACTTGCATTATCTTGGTCGTATCTCTCAGGACCCCTTTGACTCAGTTTCCTCATCAATAAAATGTGGTTAGTAATGACAACTTCACAGGGTTATTTTAAGAATAAAAAATGAAATTAACGATATGTAAATTGTTTAGCACAATACCTGGAGATATTATATGCCCAATAAATGGCTTTAAAAAGCAGAATCATTCTGCTAACAAGATTCATTGCAGCAGGAACAAGACACACTCTGCCCTGAAAATAACATCCCATTAACAGGATGTAGTGTCATGTGGTAGCTAAAGAATTGGAAGAGGAAGGATCCCAGGAGACTGTGTCTTGCTGTACTGAGCTCACTAGAACTAGTTACATAATAATATAACATGCGCAAGTCACTTAGCCCCTCCTGCTCTCAATTTCCATACAAATAAAATGTGGAATTTAGTAAGGTGATGTCCAAAGTACTCTTGGCACTAATATTTTGTATAGGGGGAACGCTAGGAGCCATTAATCTTAGCAGTCAGCTATTTTGAGCAAACATAATTAGGAGGGAATTGTTTTATTAAAAGTTTCATAATAAGATTATTTTAAATACAGAATCTTATTGTTAGAGAATTAAAAAAATATATATGACTGACTTTCCAGAGAATTATTCAATAGTTTTCATGACGGGAGCATTTAAATAACGTTTAGTTTATCAGGACTCTCAATAGGTGTTCCTAGTCCTATCGAATCCATAGTATTTAGAAAGAGGAATTGGGTTTCTATCTGTTAGATTTCAGATGCCAAGAAAAACAGTCATTAGTCAAGAGTAGGCCACTTGAGAATAATGATAGCATTCCTATAAAAATGAGTTCACTCCTAAGAAGCTAAAGAAAACTAAGCAGGAAGCCACTCTCAGGAAGACAGTCACATTTAGTGAGTGTGCTCCAGTCATTATGGTCTAGCCCACCTAAAAATCTCATCTGGAATACCCCAACTAGAGAGGGCTACAAAATCATCAGGAACATGAAGAGAGACAAAAGGAGGGGGCGGGGCAGAAACAGTGCACCTCTAAGGACCAAGAGAATATCTAGAGGTACAGAGAAAGACAAGCAGCACAGGATGGCAAACGCTGAGATACGCAGAAGCAAATGAAACAGAACTCAGACCAAGTGAAAACAGTATAAAAGAGCCCAAGGTGTCCCCCCATTACAGAACCCAGCTGTCATAAACTGTATTTCACAAAGTGAAATACACCCAAGAGTAGCTGGGTTATCCTTCTCTGCCCAGAAGTAAATGGGTAAAAGTCTGTTGATTAACAAGACTGTACCATGAAGAGTGACTACATTTTTCATGGACTTCTCTACAGACTCAGAAACTTAATTTCATCAGTTCATCAGACCTTGACTGAGTCATTCATATAATCCAATCTTAAACAGATTGATTTATTAGTTTTGAAGCCATTTAACTGAAAAATGAATAAACCACAAAAACATCACGGCCATCACATATCTTCTTACCTTCTATGCAGCATTAAAACCATTAAGTGCTTCAACTATGTATTTTTAATTACTTTATAATGGGAGGAGTTAATTCACGCTGACTGTGGGAAAAAGGGTTTTGGACACTCACTGTAATAAATTCTATAGAATATAAAAATAAAATAACTAAATCCCATTACTGAGAGATAACGACTTAGATATTTTATTTCAATCCATTCTTTCTTCTATACACACACAGAGAGACACCATTTTCCCCTAAATAACTGGGATAAGATTGTGGTCCCTTAAGAGAAAAGCAGACTTATCATCTGATTATAAAACTGAAGATCTGGTTCAAAAGAAATATAAAATTAGAGTTATTTCTAGGAAGACTTTCCTAACATATATTTGCTTTTACTAAATTGTAGATATACGTTACTTGAGGCACCTGACTGCTCCCAGATTCCTAAGGTCAAAGAGGCCATGACATATGGCTTCACTCTCAGTCTGGTGTGGGGCAAGGTGGACAGCCTCCCCTTTAAGAGGCATGGCATGCTAATCAATTCTTCATTTGAGCCTGCCTTGTCGCTTCCCCACTCATGGGCTCTTCATTTCAACTAAAGGGTAGAAAAGAGAGCTGCTTTTCTTGTGGTGCTCATTTAACTTAACTCCTTTCTAAAAAAATCTCCAGTTAAATCATCTTTAATTAAAGGGTATAGATTGGGGTCTTCTTGGAAAGCAAGGCTCATCCCAACAGTATAAAATAACCTAAATTGTCCCCCCACCCTTATCTCAAGGTTTACGGCATTAGGAGATTAAAAGTATAATCCCAGCCTTCATCCCCATCCACTCTTTATATCTCAATGGGTTTTGGTCTAAGAAGGTGGTCTTTTCCATAAAGAGAATCATGTCTCCAGCAGAAAACTGGTCACTTGTCGAACACATTAATTGTCTAGGACCATTTTGAATCTATATTAGTAGTGTAGGAATCCTGAAACAATCAACTTAATAGTTAGTTTCCAAATTATTAAGTACATTTAGACAAGACTGCCACACTTCTCAACACTCTACCTGGCAGATCCTAACACATATTCATCCATCATTTAAATATAAGTTTCAAACAGAAATTTTTTAAAAAACTCACTTTTACCAACAGAAGTTCCAAGTCTAAAGGCCTTTTTTATTTTCCTTTGGAGATAGTAGATCTGAGCAAAAAACGATTTCTGAGACCATCCTCTGAACTCAAGACCATTTTAACCTGATTGAGTTCTACGTACTACAGAGTTCCAAGGCCACGGCTCTCTTTGGAAGACAGGTTTATTTTGAGACAGGTAGGGAGGGGAGAGGGATGGAGTTTTCATCCTGGTGGTCCCTGCCGCACCTCGCAGCCTCAGTCTCCAAAAATGGGGCACAGAAACCTAACCTACGTTGAAACGTTAACTGAAAAACCAAAGCACCACATTAATTTGATGAGTTCATAAATCAAACCCAACTATATATAGTCATTTCTAAACCACAAAACCCAATCCCTGGCTTTCATTACTGATTTAAAATATTCTTTACTCTTTATTTCTACTCTTAGATGAGGGGAAAACACTCATCTAAGCAATTGTGAAAATATGCATTTTACATCAACCGGACATAATGTAAGTGTCTTACTTACTAATTTGTTTTTACCAAGACTTTGCTATCGATTCTGCTGAATCCCATTTTTAAATTTCATAAAGTGATTTCAAAAGAAAAAAAGCCATTTCCAAATCCCAAATCCCAATCTCTTAATTTTTATCTGGCAGTGTTCCCTTTCAGCCAATGCCCAGAATGCTAAGTTTTCTTTGACATACTTAGCTCAATGGTATTGGAGACCCTGCTGTGAGTGGCAGCATATCAGGATCTGCAGTGGAGCAAGGGAAATTAGACTTTTCGCTTCCTCAAAAGGGGTGAAGAAAGCGGAGGAGCACAATTTTAAGGAGTGACTATCAAAACATGCATATTTCCGCTGGGTGATCATGCACCTGGGTGTGGTTTGGACACACAGGTGCTTGCACTAGGGTAGATTACTATGGGAAGCCATTCCCATTCTTTCCAGGAATGATTATAAACAGTGGCAGTTAAACAAAGCTAAAGAGACAGAGACTCATCTGACCTCTCACAACAGCCAATGTTAGATGTCACTTGCAAATTCTGAAATCTCCTAATGGAAATTTTCCACACAATGATGATAAATACCTACTGAACAAATGCATCTCTGTTTACCTATCTATGTATCTATCAGCTTACACACAATATTCTTCTGATAGAAATTTCAGATTCTGATTTCTAAAAATGAAAAGTAAGGATGTGGAGAAATGGAAATAACTTTTACACTTCTGGAAGGACTGTATGAGAGCACTGAGGTAATATCCAGTAAAACTGAAAATAAACATATCCATTAACCCAAGATTTCACTTAGAGGTAATATCTACCACACATGTACGCAAGGAAATAAGCATAAAGATGTTCACTGCGATTTCACTGTAACTGAAAATAATCCAAATGTCTATCACCAGATAAATGAATAAATTATAAATTCATAAAATGAAATACTATAGAGCTATTAAAATGAGTGAAACAGATATATGGACCAACATGGATAGCTCTATAAAACAAAATGTTGAGTGAAAAGAGAAAAGTTCAAAAATATTTGAGAGTATGAAACCATTTTTTAATATTATAAACATACAAAACACACACATGCACACACACACACAATAAACAACAAATTCATGACAGCAGTTACTTCTGGTAGAGAAGCAGGAGAATAAAACCTGGTAGGAGATGATAGGGTATTTCAACTTTATCTGTAATATTTTATTTCTTAAAAAAACACTAAAGAGCATGTGACAATACTAACACTTGTTCATTCTCTGTGAAAGATTCACCAGTTTTTGATATATTAATTATGTATTTTATGTGTTATTTTTATTTGTCCAAACTCAAGTTAGAAAGTACATAACTTAGCGAAATATAAGTTATCTCTATAAATGAGTGGTTCACCTCTATAAATGTGGAGTCAGTTATTACACCTGTAACACTCAAACAGGAAATAAAAGACCTTCTTCCAACTTCCCCAAATGGAGAATCTCTGATTTCGAAGAGCAGCCTTTACAAAGAAGATTATCATTCAAAATTCTTTTAAAAACTGCTTAAATTTAAGACTTTTTAAAAACTTACGGTGTTAATGTGCTTTCCTCTCATACCACTAGAAGAATTATTTACTATATGATGGAAAGCACAGCAAGGAGAGTGCAGAATGCAAGATCAGAGGTTAATTCTCCCAAGTTCTAACACTGGTAAATTTATCACTGTTGATTTATGAAGACCATCTGCATGGTATGGTAAGAATAAAAGAATTTTTCTTGAATGTGTATATTAATTTACTAAATAATACTTGACTAAAAATACACTTAAGCTGAATTTTTAAAGAATCAAATAGTTGAGGTCAATAATTTGCTGACCCGGAAACTGGTGTATTAGACTGACTCCAAAATGACATTTTAGATACTAAGAATGCAGCCAATAAACAAATGAACCACCAGTATCCCTGGCAATAATTCCATTTTCACCTTGATTAAAATGGGCTCAGTACACAATTACATACCAAATAGTTGCAACGTGTTTCTTTTCTATGTACTTATATTTCATTTATAATCACATCACTTGAATGCTTTAGCAAGGTCTGTTTTGCTAGCATAAAATAATGTTAATTTCAAACCTAGTAAGAAATGTTCAAAGTTATACACTCAATCTTTTTGCTCATATAACACTATACTACTACTCCTACTCATCAACATCACCATCACCACCACCACCATCGCCATCACCACCACCACCATCGCCATCACCACCATCGCCACCACCACCACCACCATCACCACCATCGCCATCACCACCACCACCACCACCACCGTCATCACCATCACCATCATCACCTCCACCACCACCACCACCATCATCATCAGCACTTATTTCAAGCCCAACCCCTTGCCAAGCCCTCTGCATACATTTCTTCATTTCATTCCCACCACAACTCAATGAAGTTAGTTCTGTCACTCTCCTCACTTTACAGACAGGCAACTGAGGAAAAAGACATTAAATAAGTCATTCAAAGTCATGTAGACTCAGCAAATAGGAGAACAGTGATTCATCTGACTGAGGAAGTCACTTACTTAACCATTATACATTCTACATGCTACCAGACAGAAAACCTTAAAAAGAATATACGTAAGTGCAACTCTGTACACAAATAAAAATTATGCAATCAGACAAACACACCTTAAAAAATTTACAGTATCTTCCCCCGGGTCAGGCCCTCCCCACTCAAACAATTCAGCCTTAACATATCCTGTAATATCCCTTACTCTTTACTCTAATTATAAAGAAACAGTTGCTACAGGCATGAGACCTAAACTGAATATGCCAAGAATGTTTAGTTATACGGCAGGGAGGCAGGTGCACCGAACCCTACTGTCCTTTTGCTCTGAGGCAAGGAAAAGGCCAGCAAATGCCTCAAGGAAGTAAGCTCTAAACTGCATTTGGTGCAGGTAGTGGAATGAATCATGATTATCTGATTCCAGTCAAAATCCCAAAGAATTTAGTACCTTATTCAGATGTCCTAATGTGCTTCTTTTGTGACGCCAAGTCAAAAATATCAGCTATTAAAAATGAGGCTGCACAGACAACTCCCTATTTGGGATCATTCCAGACCCACCACCTACAGAGTAACGCTATTCTGCTATCCACAGCTGTTCCCCCTCACCCGAGGTGAGGCAGGTGCAGGACAAAAGAAGCAAAGGACTCTGCACCTGCTCCCTCAAATCCAACTCAGGTAAAGAAGGAAGACTGACCTTTGTGAGCCCATCACCAGGAGCAGATGTTTAATGGAGACCAGGAGGTTCTCATCTGCTTGACTTTGCCTCAGTTGAATTCATTTAATTTAATCAATCTGATCAGACTCTACCGACAGATGCTTAGGGCAACTGCTTCCTGAAGGTTTGGTTTATCTAGAAAGATCCTGTCAGAAAATACTGGAACAAAATCTTAGCAGTTCAAGTAGAAGTGTATAGCTAGTATGAGGTAAACGAAAACTCCTTATAAAGAATCAATTTTAAAGTAAGAACTGCTTCATTAATTCTGGAGGTTTGTGCAGACAAAGAAGGATTATAAGCACATATTTCATTTTAACTTTTTATTATAAAAAATTTCAAATACATATACAAGTAGACAGTATAGTATAATAAAACCCTCATGTACTTATCAATCAGCTCCAATAAATACAACCCATACAGACCCATGGCCACCCATCCACACACGCCCTCCTCCAACCCCTCCCAGGGATTTTTGAGGCAAATTGCAGATATGTCACTTCACCTATAAATATTTCATTATTACCACACCTAAAATGTTTTAAAACATTTTTCTAAATCATCAGTATTCAATTTTATAACTGTCAAACAAAAACTGTTTGTATGAATAAGGATCCACATGCACTCCACACACTGCAATTTTCTTTTAAAATCCTTTCAACTGTATGGTTCCCCTTCCAACTCTCTTCCTATCACTCCCCCTCAGGCTGGGTTTTACTGACTGCATCCCTGAAATGCAGTTTCCTGTGTCCCCACGTCTTCTGCATTGCCTTAATCAAATCTCAGTTCAACTTTTGGGTAAGGTTTCCTCATGGGTTGTGGTGTGGAAACATTTATTTAAACGGAGATACACAATAAGCAAAAATCACAAAATGCTAAAGAAGATGAGAGACACAAAACCAGAGCAACTCAAAGGAAGCTACAGCAACTGAAAGAGTTGAGAAAAAAAGTTTGGAGATTAGACTAAATTTAAAAAATAAAAATAGACGACCATCAAAAAAAGCAGCTGAGCCCCGTATGCAGATAAGGAATGAGCAGGGTGGGCGGCAAAGGGGGAAACGGCAGGCGAGCGGAGGATGAGCGATACACCACGTGGCATCGCCTCCCGAGATCTGACCAACACAGGAAGTATGAGGAACTCGAGGATGGGACGGGCTGAGGCAGGCCCAAGGTTCTGCTGTTAATAAGTGATCAAGTCACACTTCAAGCCAAAGCCTTCCAACCCCTATGTGGTTCAAGGTCACGAGCACTAGTGACTCAGTAAGGAGGTAAGAGAGGAAGGACAGAGGCACTGGACTGCCATATACCCCAACACACTACTGGAGAAAACTTCCTTCCAACTTTCAAAAAGAAGAAAATATTTTTTCAACAACCCATTTTGTGGCCAAAGTGCTGGGTAAAGGCATGGGCTCTCCAGCCAGAATCTCTGAGTTTAAAGCCTGACCCTGTCACCTTCTATCTTTGTGACCAAGGGCAAATTATTTGTCCTCTCTGGACCTATTTCTCATCTGCAATATGAGATAATAATAGCACCTTCTACTTTTCTGAGGATTAAACAAGGTAATACAAACGAAGCATTCACAAGAGTGACTGGAATACAGTAACTGTGTAACATTCAATAATATTATCATTTTTATTATTGTTCTGTTGAATAATTAAGCTATTACTGGTCACCACTAAGAATTACAAGAGTACTTCAGGTCTGATGCCTTAACCTACAATCTGAAAGCAGTGTTCCCCAAACAATTTGACATGAATTGTCTGATGTACTTGTTAAAAAGACAAACATTCTCATCCAGACACACTGAGGCAAAATGTCCAGGAGAGGAGTGTAGGAAATATATTTTGAACCCACACTCCAGGTGATTCTTACTTTAAGCAATGTTAAAGAAACACTGGAAAGTTTAGGAGAGAAGAATTTGGCTGTCACCAGAAGGTTCTCTTCCATGAGACTGTGTGAAATTACAAGGGACACAAACAGAAAAACACGGTTTTATAAATACTCTGTCATCCCTGAAAATTTATCAAATCATCTACTGCACACTTTCTTCCACTTAAACTGCCAAGCAGTTTTTTCTTCACAACTGCTTACAGTGTTCAAATCTGAGTCCTGACAACTTTATCACTAGAAAGGAAGTTCTTGAGAAAGGAAAGCTTCCATAAATGGCATTTGTGCATCTTCCTTAGAGTCTACAAATTGATAATTAAGCAGTCAGAAACATCAAGATGTAGCTTAAAGTACTTGCTTTTAAGATACATGGTGAATACGCTGTAAAACACCAGGCTCTCACTGCCCAAGGCCAGCAGTAACAGCCCCATAAGACATGCAGTTGTTTTGTTTTATGCCACTGAATTCTTAGAAGCTTAGAATTATTTTCCTTTTTTAGCACTAACTAGAGTTTTTTTATTTAATGCAAAATTTACATAAAAGGAAATGCACAGCTCTTAAGTGAGTTTTGACAAATATATACCACCTGTGGAACTCAAACTACTCTCAAGACACCATCAGCACTCCTCTGGAAAGTGATCCCCGTGCACCTGATCAATCAATCTCTACCACCTCCTCCCCGGCCACATTCCAGAGGCAACAAATACACTGAACATTTTCCCACCATAGATTAGTTTTGCCTGTTCTAGAGGCTCATGTAAATGGAAAATACACCCTGAGTATTTTTTGTGTAATGATTCTTTGACTTAGCACTTTTTGAGATAAATCCATTTTTGCTTCTATCAGTGGTTCCTTTTAATTGCAACATGATATTCCCTTGTGTGAATAAACTACACTTTGTTTATCCATTTTTCTATTGATGGACACATGGGATGTTTCCAATTTTTTAGCTATGGTGAACAAAATGGCTATAAACATTCCGTACAAATCTTTTCTGACCATTTGTTTTCCTTTCTCTTCGGTAAATGAGTATAATACCTAGATCATGAGGTAAGTGTACACTTACTTTTTAAAGAAACTGTAAGACCTTGGGCTTCCCTGGTGGTGCAGTGGCTAAGAATCCGCCTGCCAATGCAGGAGACACAGGTTTGAGCCCTGGTCCGGGAAGATCCCACATGCCGTGGAGCAACTAAGCTCGCGCGCCACAACTACTGAGCCTGTGCTCTAGAGCCCACGAGTCACAACTACGGAGCCTGTGTGCCACAACTACTGAGCCTGTGCTCTAGAGCCCGCAAGCCACAACTACTGAAGCCCGTGCACCTAGAGCCCGTGCTCCACAACAAGAAAAGCCACCACGATGAGAAGCCCACGCACCACAACGAAGAGTTGACCCGCTCCCTGCAACTAAGGAAAGCCCACACGCAACAACGAAGACCTAATGCAACCAAAAGTAAATAATTTTTTTTTAAAAAGAGAAAAGAATCAAAATAAAATAAAATATTTTTTAAAAACCCAAAACTGTAAGACCTTTTCCTAAGTGGTTAGAAACCCCAATTCCCAACAACAATGTATGGAAGTTCCAGTCACTCAACATCCTTGCCAACATTTAGTGTTGTCCATCTTTTATATTTTAGTGATTATACTGAATGTACAGCAGTACCTTACTGTAATTTGAATGCATTTCCCTGATGACTCATGACACTGAACACTTTTATATGGGCTTATAGTTCATTTGATTGTCTTCTTTTGTGAAGTATCTGTTCAAATCATTTGCCCATTTAAAAATATAGTTGTTTAATCAAAATCACAATGTTCTATCACCTCACACCTGTCAGAATGGCTATAATCAAATAGAACACAAATAACAAATGTTTGGCAAGGGTGTGGAGACAAGGGAACTCTCCTACACTGTCAGTAGGAATGTAAATTTGTACAGCCACTGTGGAAAACAGTACTGAGGTTCCTCAAAAAAACTCAAAATAGGGACTTCCCTGGTGGCACAGTGGTTTAGAATCCGCCGGCCAATACAGGTGACACGGGTTCGAGTCCTGGTATGGGAAGATCCCACATGCCACAGAGCAGCTAAGCCCATGCGCCACAAATACTGAGCCTGCGTGCTGCAACTACTAAAGCCCACGTGCCTAGAGCCCATGCTCAGCAACAAGAGAAGCCACCGCAATGAGAAGCCTGCGCACTGCAGTGAAGAGTAGCCCCCACTCGCCAAAATGAAGACCGAATGCAGCAATCAATCAATCAATAAACAGACTAAAAACAGAGTTACCATATGACCCAGCAATTCCATTCCTGGGTATATATCCCCCCCCCCCAAAAAACCCCACTAATTCGAAAAGATACATGTGCTACCCTAATGTTCAAAGCAGCATTATTTACAAAAGCCAAGACATGGAAGCAACCTAAGTGTCCTTCAACAGATGAATGGATAAAGAAGATGTGTGTGTCTATACCACTCAGCCATGAAAAAGAATGAAATTTTGCCATTTGCAGCAACACGGATGGACACAGAGGGCATTGTGTATGCTCAGCAAAATAAGTCAGATGCAGAAAGACAAATACTGCATGATATCACTCAGATGTGGAATCCAAAAAAATACAACAAACTGGTGAACACAACAAAAACGAAGCAGATTCACAGACATAGAGAACAAACTAGTGGTTACCAGTGGGGAGATGGGGGAGGGGCAACATAGGGATGCGGAGGGGGAGGTACAAACTACTGGGTATAAGATAGGCTCAAGGACATATTGCACAATATTTTGTAATAACTGTAAATGGCAAGCAGCCTTTAAAAATTATATAATTTTTTAAAATTTTTTAAAAATTAAAAAACTAAAATTCAGTTGTTTGTCTTCCTATTATTGAGTTTTAAGAATTCTTAATCTCGGATAGCAATCATTTGTCAAATAAATGTATTATGAATATCTTCTCCCAGTCTTAAAATAAGAGTCTAAGTGTTTTAACTCTTTTGCATAAGGCAAGGAGTCTAACTTCATTCTTCTGAATGTGGAAATCCAGCTGTCCCAGTACCATTTGGTGAAGATACTAATTTTTACCTCATTGAATGTACTTGGTACTCTTGTCAAAAATCAGTTAGCCATAGAGGTATGGGTTTATTTCTGTACTCCCAATTCTATTCCATTGATCTGAATGTCTGTCCCTGTGCAAGTTCCACACTGTTTTGATCACAATTGCCACATAGTAAGTTTTGCAGTTGGGAAGTATGAGTATTCCAACTTTGTTCTTTTTTAAAAAATGCTTTTGCTACTCAGGGCCCCTTGGAATTCCACATGAATTTGAGTATCAGCTTTTCCATATCTGCAAAAATGGCTTCAGGAATACTGATAGGTATTGCATTGAATCTGTAGATTGCTTTGGATAATACTGACATCTTTGCAATATTGTCTTTCTATCCATGAACATGAATGTTTTCCCATTTATTTATATCTTATTTAATTTTTTCAGTTATGTTTCACAGTTTGCACTGTACAATTTTTTCACTCCCTTGGTTAAATATATTCCTAAGTGTTTATTCTTTTAGATGCTATTGTAAATGAACTGCTTTCTTAATTTCATTTTTGGATTGTTCATTGCTAGTGCACAGAAAAACAACTGACTTTTTTGTGTGTTGATCTTGTAACCTACATCTTTGCTAAACTCATTTATTAGCTTTAGTTGCTTTCTTCTACATTCATTGGTATATGCTGTGTATAGGATCCTATCACCTGTAAAGAAAGATTTATTTCTTCTATTCCAATTTTGATGTGTTTTACTTCTTTTTCCTTTCCAATTGCTCTTGCTAGATCTTCCACTACAATGTTAAACAGCAGTAGTGGGAGCAAGTTCCTGATCTTAGGGGGAAAGCTTTCAGTCTTTCAGCATTTAGTATGATGTTAGTTGAGGGTTTTCCATAAACGCCCTTTATTGTGTTGAGGAAGTTCCCTTCTATTTTTAGAATTTTTTCTGTTAGTGTTTTTAATTAAAATGAGGTGTTAGATTTTTGTCAAATGCTTTTTCTGTGTCAAATGAGATTATGATATATTTTTTTCCCCTTCATTTTCTAATATGGTGTATTTCATTGATCAATTTTCTATGTTTAAACACCCCCTTGTATTCCTGGGATGAATTCCACTTGGTGGTGGTGTCCAATCCTTCCAATATGCTGTGGGATTTGATCTACTAGTACTTTTGCTGGGGATTTCTGCATCTATATTCATTAGTGATACTGGTCTGTAATTTCTTTTCTCCTAATGTCTTTTTCTGGGTTTGGTGTCAGGGTAACAATGCTGGCTTCAGAGAATGAGCTAGGAAAAGTTCTCTCCTCTGCTATTTTTGAAAGAGTCTGAGAAGGATTAGTGTTAATTTTTCTTGAAATGTTTGGTACAATTCTCCAGTGAAGCCATCTGGTCCTGGACTTTTCTTTATTGGTTATAATTAATTTTTCAGTAAAGTACTTCGAAAGATTTCCTCCCATCACGTTATAAAACTTCAAATATACAGAAAAAGTTGAAATAATTGTATAATGAACTCCATATAACCAGCACCTAAATTCTATGATAGAAACATTTTACCATACTTGCTTTCCCACATAACTATCCATCTTAATATTTTATGCATTTCAAAGTAAGATGCAGACATCAGTACACTTCATTCCAAATACTTCAGCAAGCACATATGGCTATTTATTCTTAAATTAATTAAAATTAAATAAATAAAAACATTCAGTTGCTCATTTGTATCAGCCACATTTCAATGTTGAATTGCCACTTTGGCTAGTGGCTACAAAATCACTGGAGGAATATCCTATCATACTCACAGACTCCACCTACATTCAAAGGGAAGGAATTATGTAAGGCATGCACAGCAGAGGGTGAGAATCTTGGGGACCATATTTCAAGTCTGCCTACCACATGTGGGAAAGGGGCAGCTGCCTGGAATTAGTCATCCTTGTCTTGACTAAGATGCAACAACTGGGAAAACAATGCATGCAGAGAAGGTGAGAAGAGGCTCATGCCTGTAGCTCAAATCCAGTTCCTCGCTGCTCCATTTCCCATTCAGCCACCTACTGAGAATTGGGTTTTGTTATCCTTCAATATGGATTTGAGAAGATCCTGTTGGAAGAATTATAGGTGGGGCCCTATACCAATCTATGCCAGAACTTATGGTAATACTTAAAGTATCTAATTTCATCTATACCTCACAAATGACTGTAGACTTCTCTCTTACAAAGGATGAGCAAAGAAAACACAGAACAAAAATTTCAGCAACAAAACATAAAAAAAAAAAAAACAAAGTGCCAAAGAGAGACAAATTCTCATCAACATAAAATGTAAATAAAAGAACATTTTTTTCCAGTTTTAGAAATTTGTTCTTAACAACACACAAAAGGACACTGACTCCATTATGAGAAGACATGCTAGCAGTAAAGACAACATGAAAAGGAAAAACTGGTGAGGAAAGTCAGAAACTACTTAGGATGTTATCTCACAAAAATCTGTATGTAAATTTTTATAGTGGCTTTATTGATAATTGCCAAAATTTGGAAACAACCCAAAGGTACTCCAACTGGTGAATCCATAAACAAATTATGGTACACTCATACAATAGAATACTATTCAGCAATAAAACGGAATAAACATGTAACAATATGGATGAATCTTAAATATGTTATGCTAAGTGAAAGAAGCTAGATTGAAAGGGCTACATACTATATGATTCTATTTATATGACATTCTGGAAAAGGCAAAACTATCGGGACAGAAAACAAATTTGTGGTTGCCAGGGCCTGCAGTGAGAAGAGGGCTGGACTGCAAAGGGACAAGCAGGGTATTTTTTTTTTTTTTGCGGTACTTAGGCCTCTCACTGATGTGGCCTCTCCCGCTGCGGAGCACAGGCTCCGGGAATGCAGGCTCAGCGGCCATGGCTCACGGGCCCAGGCGCTCCGTGGCATGTGGGATCTTCCTGGAACGGGGCACGAACTCGCGTCCCCTGCATCGGCAGGCAGACTCTCAACCACTGCTCCACCAGGGAAGCCCCCAAGCAGGGCATTTTTGTGGGTAGTACAACTGTTTATTATCTTGACTGCAGTCCCAGTTACAGTTTCCAAACAGAATGAATTTTAAAGTACGTAAATTTTTTAAAATGTTTAATTTGGAGGCAGAAATAGGAGATTTAAGATTGCATTAAAAATAAATTAATAAGGACAGACTTAAGAAATAAAACCATAACAAATAACAGCAACATGCTAGCAGAAAGGAAAAGCATTTCACAGAGAGCCAGTTCTAGAATAAGCAGAATTCAAAGAGAAAAATAGAGATAATATGGCTATTTACCTAGAAAGACCAAAAGAACTAACTAAAAAGCTACAGGATTAATAAGTAATAAGAAAGTTCAATCAAATGTCTGGATAAATATAGCAAAATCAATAGCCTGCCCATCTGTAAGTGACAGAAAACATAACCGAAAAAGAGAATCCAGGCTTCCCTGGTGGCGCAGTGGTTGAGAGTCCGCCTGCCGATGCAGGGGATGCAGGTTTGTGCCCCGGTCCAGGAAGATCCCACATGCCACGGAGCGCCTGGGCCCATGAGCCATGGCCGCTGAGCCTGCATTCCCGGAGCCTGTGCTCCGCAGCGGGAGAGGCCACAGCAGTGAGAGGCCCGCGTACCGCAACAAAACAAAACAAAACAAAACAAAAAAAAGAGAATCCATTCACAAGAAGAGTAAGCTAAAAATAAAATCCTAATAAGAAACGTACAGAATAAAGAATAAAAAATGAAGGTTTATAGAGTTATGTACCATATACAGAGAATATATGTTTATAAACATATATGGTAAAGAAGGACTAATACACCAATGCAGAAAGGACGGTCTCTTTTCCAGTCATCCCTGAAGTATAGTCCCAGACCAGCAGCAGCAGCAGCATCTTCGAACTTGAAAGAAACTCAAGTACTTGAGCTCTACTCCAGACCCACTGAATCATCAACTCTGGGGACGGGGCCCAGCAATCTGTGTTAAATAAACCCTCCAGGTGACTGTGATATTCCTTTAAGTTTGAGAACCAAGATGCTGCTGTTGTTTGGTCTGGGATCACACTTGGAGAATTGCTGGTCTATTTAACGAATAGTGATGGGACAAAGACTTAGCAACTATCTGGAAGGACACCATATTAAATCCTCATTTTTTATATACATATAATTTATACTTAAGGATATATATGTATATATACACATATATATATTTTATCCTGACATAAGTTCCAGATGGAGAAAGAGTAGTTAAGGAAGATGCCTGGATAACTTCCTCAATCCTCAGAGAGCTGGTGATCCCTTGCCCAGGAAGCCCCCAAACCCATCTAGCCAAGTCACCTGTGTATGTTCTCCCACCTGCTGAGTTGCTCAGGTGTTGCAGGAACCAACAAAAAGTAATTTTGGGCTTCCCTGGTGGCGCAGTGGTTAAGAGTCCGCCTGCCAATGCAGGGGATACGGGTTCGTGCCCCGGTCCGGGAAGATCCCACATGCCGCGGAGCGGCTGGGCCCGTGAGCCATGGCCGCTGAGCCTGCGCGTCCGGAGCCTGTGCTCTGCAACGGGAGAGGCCACAACAGTGAGAGGCCCGTGTACAGCAAAAAAAAAAAAAAAAAAAAGTAATTTTATAATCTGTTTCTTTAAGCCTTATGGGAACTTATTTAGCAACCCTCCCCCCTTTATAACATATAAATCAATCGTTTGACTTTTAGATAGTCGAGCTTCAAATATGTTTTCAGACCTACATTATATATGAATTCAGGGGGCTTTATATAGCCCATATAAGATATATAGGTCACAGAGAAATGTATAAATAACAGAAAGACCAGTATTATGATATAGCATCTTGGTTGTTCATTAAAATACTGTAAGAGCTGAAAGAATTTAGTTTCTTTGATGGGGTTAAAAAAAAAAAAAAAAACCCATAACATAAAATACATAGAACTGCTTACACCCTTACCTCACATTCCCCTTCTAAGCATTCTGGAGCCTTCGGCAAACTTCTTCATGCTGACGCATAAGGAAATTACTTACAAAAATGCCAATATAATAAAATATCCCAGAGTGCTTCTCTGTGTGCGATGTGGAAGACATGGAATTTATTTATAAAAATAAAAAATAAAAATCTTTATTTAATAATAAAATATTTAACATTTTAATAATAAGATATTTAATAATAATAACTACTAAAGTCACAACCTCTGAGAAAAATAAAACTATCTTGGTGAACTAAACACTGGAAAGCAACGGCAAGAACACGGCAGACAACCCTGCTCATAACAGAGAGGCCTGAAACTGAGGAAGACAAGAGGCACACAGATGTAAAACACAGTAAGACAGAAAATGAGGGAAGGGTGGGAATAGAGAGAGGATAACCAGTATCTCAATTTTGTGCTGTAATTGAGAAATGGACAGTCAGGGTAAACCTTTTAATTGACTGCGAGGAAAAGGTTCTGTTTTAAAAACTTGGTTAACTTCCTGGTTTTGATAGGTTGGATTCTCTCACTAAATATCACTCCAGGATACAGGCAGCAAAAAGCAGGGATTATTGCACAGAATAGGAACCGGAAGTCCAGGGAATCAGGCATGACTTCTAAAACCAGAGAGGTAAGAAAAGTCAGAGGAGGTCAAGGGCAAAAAGTCTCGAAATCCAGCGGATATGAAGGGATTTGCTGATGAAAAGGAGAATGAAGTTTAAATTAATTTCAAAACACCAAGCAGAGACAGCAATAAGCCTGACCCCAGGACATACATTTTTGCTTCCTGCGTAAATCTTTGAATCGCAGGCTCTTCATCTATAAAAGCAGGAATAATAATTACCAAAAAAGCTGTTTTGAAGATTAAATGGCATAAAAACTGTTCAAGCACCTTGTATATAACAGACAGGAAATATTATTTATTGAGAGCTTTTTTAATCATATATGAGCCATTTTAAACCCAAGAGGTATATTCTGTTCATCTTAACCAGGGAGTACCAATACTTTAAAACCACATGGAGATTCTTACTGCACCTTCCTCCCACTTCCAAAGTGTTATCTGCCCCTTTTAGGGAGCCTGGCTTTCTGGGTCTACAAAAAATGGGAGCGGGGCCCACCTGAACATCAGTCTTAAGACTGTGTAGATACTTCTCTGTCCTCTTAGTACTGAAACAATCTCTGATGGGAGAGATGTATTTAAAAACATAGGGTTGTTATGGTTGGCTTTAAGGATCTATTGACTTATTCAACAATTGAAGGAGTGCAGGATAACAGTGCAAAGCTGCTTGCTATATATGTAGGAATGAGGGCAGAGCAGGTTAGCATAGAAATGGCTGCTGGAGATCAAAGTCTGCAGGGGAACAGGGAGAAGCTTATTAGATAACAGATAAGAAGGGCATTCAATCTTGCTGTTCTCAGTTACTAAAGTCTAGTTCCCCACTCCTTTCCAGCAGCAAAATTTTACTTAGAACCTATATGTATGAGACAGTACATGGGATATGGACAAAAACATAAAATATTATTAGATATATGACAGTCTTGAGTAGAGAGAAATTATTTCTGTTTGGAGAAATCACCTCAAATTCCAAAATCAACGTGGCCATTTTGAACTCGGCCTGAAGGAAGGAAGAAAACCAGGTAAGCAAAGATCCATCATCTTGGTGGGAAAGCTTGAAACACATGTGGAAAAGTATAAGTAGGTGAGCTTGACGGGAGCAGCAGGGAGTGAGGTGGTCAGGCCTATGGCTGGAAATAGAGACCACAAGTGGCCTAGATTTCCAGGCTAAGGAGCTAGGATTATAACCACACAAAGCCAAATACAGACACTTGAAACATTCAAGGGCTGAGTCAACACCGGGTAAGTATGACATTCTGCTTCTAAGAGAAGGAAGGCTCAATTAAGAGTGACCCCAATGCACACGTTTAAAATGAGAGCCGAGCCATGAGTCATGCGTGGATGAGTAACGGTGAGAAATGCACACAGAACCAATTTAGGGTCGCAAACAGGTTCTCTGAGTTCACACTGAACTCCCACTAAGGAAGCAGAGTCAGGGCCAGCCAGAGTAATACACAGTGAGTCACTAGTAAATCTATGACACAGGTCTTTGCTCCAGGGCAGTGAGCTCAGGCAGGCCTGTATAAGGGCCAGATCGGTACATCTCAGTCCTGGTCAGCCCAGGAGGACACCTGAAGATTCTGTGATGGTGGGAACAGAACAGAAATTTTAGACAGAGAAAGATCTGAAAACTCCCAGGATACTTTCACTATATTTAACTAAAAATTCCCTAAATTGGTCAGGTCTTAGACTGCACAGGTGTCTATATGGCATGCACAAATCTGTCAGGGTCAGAATCACTACGGCCATCGAACAAGGGAGGCATTTTCACATCCCTGAGTCCTAACTGCTGTTACAAATATATTTTTTGGTGAAGTGTTGCATATTTTGTACCACAGGCTGCAGGAAGGCTTCCCTAACCACACTAGTCTTCCCTATCACAGCAATGATCAGATCACAATATAAATGCTTGTCTACTCTTCTATATTTACAGCAGTCCACACCATCTCCCCTCCACTCCCATTAGAATGTCAGCTATATGAGGCCAGAATTATAACAGTCACAGCTGTATCTTCCCATACCTAGCATATCACACAATACACTAAATAAATGGGTTGAATGAATAAGTGTATTGACTTTTAGCTTGTTCTGGCTAGCACATACATTTATAATATATAGAAGATTGATTTGTAAAAAGATTGATACTAAAGAGGTAAGAGGAATACACACAGGTGTGTGTGTGTGTGTGTGTGTGTGTGAGATACTGGGAACTGGTCAATCTTTTAACTAATTGTTTTCATTACTTAAAGGTGCTAAAGCAAAACACTTAAAATGGAGTATCCTCTTCAATGAGGAAAGAAAACAAAATGATTATACACTGAATTCTAAATCTGTGTTACTACTTATAGAACCAGAATGTATTGAATTTGTATGACACTAACAATGTAAGGATTTAGGACACCAAAATGTTTCAATTCTGAAGCAAACAAACTTTTAGTAAACATTTGCCCTTTTGATAAGTCTACACCAAGGGAAAAAATAATAAAAGGCTACTAACCATATAAGTAATCTCCTATCTGTGAAATGAATATAGTGCCATTCAGGCACATTATAGAGTAAATGCTAAACCTTCACATCTGTTTCTTGGTTACTACTCATAATATCACAGATCTTAACATGGTGTAGGAAATCAACAGATACCTGGCTAGGGCTTATTCCCTCAGAAAGGCATAGTGACCAAACATGAGCCACTGTTGTTTTTCTTTGTTTATTTCCATGTTTTCAGGGCTATAGAAACAGTATCAGACTGAAGTGGCTTTCCAAGGTGTAAGAATCACCCCGACAATTCCACCAGGTAGATATCATCCCTTTTTTACAGATGAGGAAACTGAGGCTCAGAAGGTTTAAGCAACTTGTTTGACAAGATCACATACCTAAGAAATGACAGACTCTGAATTCACATCTAGGTTTGTTTGACTTCAAATTCTTTCCAAGAAATCATTATATCCTCTAGGCTCAGAATAAAAGCTTTGGAAATGAAATACAAGAAGAAAAAAACATTAGGAAATTTAATCTAGAGTATAAGTTTTCCCAGCAATGTACAAATACTGCCATTCAGCCTAAAATATGTCTACTAGATAAAAGATGGGTACAAGTTTTTTCCTCCAAGGATGACTCCATGCTCAACAGTAGTGATATCCTGCATGTTCTGACCCCTTAGCAGCAAGTGGTGGTACCCATCTTCCTCATTCGTACTGTAACATCTGTACACAAAGTATACTCTTACCTCCTGCCCCAAGTATAAGGATCTCTGCTGCTTAAAAGTGCAGTGACTTCTCTAATCACCAGTCCCGCCCTGTCAGTCTAAACTACAGGTTCTTATATTTATCAGCAGCAACCAACCCACCAGTGTGTTCAGATCCTGAGTCAGCTTCAAAACCCCAGCAGCAGCTGGTAAAATGGAATGCTAATTCATTACAGATGGCAAAACACTGCCTAACATTTAAATTTATTTACATTTTCAGAAATTTTGAATCTGCAGTTAGATCGCCAAATTATTTTAACATGTAAGTTTAGCCTTTTCCAATTCAGTCTGTGCTCAATAAAAATTAATGTTTGTATGTTAAAAATTCTTTCAACAAGCCCAATTAGTCCTATATTCCCACAGTTTATATCTTAAAAGCTATTTAAGCTGGTGAGCTTTTTTTTCAATTTCTTATTATACAAGCCACACGCAGAGATGGGACAAAATTAGGCCTACTTCATACCAAAATTTTTCAAACCGAACTATTACATATAAGGATAATTTTCAGTACTTTCCACAATTGCTGTGTTTAGTAATGTGAGACTAGTAAATTAATAAATTGTAAGACTATTAAATAGTTTTATAGGCTCCTATTTTTTTCATTAGTTAAGGTAATGGGGACAGAAAACACATTATTACTTAATTTTTTAAAGCCAAGTGAACAGAGAGAGTAAATATGTACCCAAATTAAATGCTTATAGCGCTGCTGCCCCCTCCTGGTATCAGTCTTCCAACCCCCCCAACATATCTCAGAAACAACAGTGAAGATGAAATATTTTAAATCTAAATACTGAAACATCTTCTAAGGGCTTCTATTATTTTTTCTCTTACCAATTTCAAAGGTCTACAGAGACATATAATTATCAGGTGATATACAACCATTCTCCTCAAACCCCCAGTGATTCCTGGGAGCAGATGACCTTGCTACTTACTTATTAAAAGAGCTGGAGAACATTTGAAAGTCTTTAACCTTCCTTCCATCACTTCAAAATTTCTCTTTTTTTTTTTTTTGACATGAACTCTCCTTTTCCCTTTTCGTGTCACAGTAACAAGTGTTCCTGTTCTTTTGCTTATCTAACCTTACTATCCTTTCTCATCTCCTTTGAAATTGCTCTCCCATCATGTAAGATCCATCTCTCTAGTAAGACCAAAATCTTTATTTCTACCTCCTTTTTCCTTGTCATACAGAAACATGCGTAAATAGCCCCTAATGTAAAAACAGTGTTCCCTCCATACAATTTCATCATCTACCACACCATTTCCATTCTTTTTTCCATAGTTGGAGGCACCAAAGGGTAGTTTTTATGGGGCTTTAGCAATCTCCCCCTGTCCCTACTCCCAACCCCAATTATTTCCTTCTGTATCCCTGGCCCAATGTCCTTCAAGGCAGTACAAATAAGCATAACTCTAAGTGGAATCAGTATGCTTGTTTTATATATGCAATTTTTTTTTTTTTTTTTTTGCGGTACGTGGGCCTCTCACTGTTGTGGCCTCTCCCATTGCGGAGCACAGGCTCCGGATGCGCAGGCTCAGCGGCCATGGCTCACAGGCCTAGCTGCTCCGCAGCATGTGAGATCGTCCCGGCCCAGGGCATGAACCCGTGTCCCCTGCAGCAGCAGGCGGACTCTCAACCACTGCGCCACCAGGGAAGCCCAGTACGCTTGTTTTAAAACCACAGCTTCCTCACCTGGAATTGCCACCCTTAAGATCCTTCTACACAGACTTCTGGGCCAGGTGCTACTCCTTAACCTCCAAACCTTAGCTCCTTTGATTTCCTTGCCTCCCCTTAGCTACTAATTTCACTGCAATCCAACTTCCACTGCAATCCAACTTCCTCTGCAATCACTTGCCCAGGGCCTCTTGAAAGTTAAGAGAAACCTGGTAACTCACATTTTTAAGGCTCAAAGAATATTAAAAATTAAGCAAGGTCAAAACAGTGTTACAAGAATTGTAACAGGAAACAGAGCAATGCCTTTTAAAACACCCACAGAAATAAATACAATGACTAAGGGCCCTGGTAGATGAAAGGACGGGCAGTGGTCTTCCTTCACTTGCCTTTGATGGGCCGTGCTCTAAGTTACTGATTCTCAGCACTCACTGGGAGTAACATGGTGGTCAAGATCACAGGCTGTGGAATCACCATTTCTTGGCTGTGTACATTGGGGCAAGTTATTTAACTCTTTGTGATTCAGTTTTCTCATTTGTAAAATAGGGAGATTACAGTACATACCTCATGGGGTTCTTATAAGACCATGATTATAAATATCAACTTAAAACAGTGTCTGGCATATAAAGTCATACATATACACACGTATACATATATACACACATATATACATATATATATATCAGCTACTGTCATCATCATCATCTGAGTGCTTTTTCAAAGCAGATTTCCAGGCACTGCCCTAGTCCTAGAGACCTGTGATAAACACTTAACAAATCTACATTTTGGACAAGCTTTCTAAGGCCATTCTTAGGCACACTGAAGTCTGGGTTGGGGATGGCTATTACAATGAAATTGTTCTCTTCAGGTAATCAATGAGTTCCTAATTGTCATATCAACGATATCTTCTTAAATCTCATCCCACTCAACCTCTGCAAAACAGATGGCATATCTTCAGTTTTCTGCTTCAAAGTTTGAGTCCCCAATCCTCATGTAAACTTGAACTTTTTAAGAGAGCACCAGAAGAGAACTTGGAATGGACAGCTATGTTTTTCTACAAAGAAAGACTTCCAACACTACACTGAGCCTAAGCCTAAAACTGCCTTTTCCTCTAAAACAAGATGCTCCTGTTTCAATTTCCATTTCCTTTTACAATCATCCAGACTACAAATTTCAGTCATTTATGACTGTGTGTTTATTTTTTCCACCCTCCAATTTTGAAAAATCTGTATTCTAAAGTATCCCTTGGTTCTAACTCATCCTTTTCAGAATTCCCAGGGCCAAGTTCAAGTCTCTCACCTGGATCATTTGAACGGAACAGCCTTTAATAATCTCATTCTTCTCCAATGTTTTCCCTTTTCTAATCATCCCTCATATTATTATACAACCTGAATTATTCCCCTAAAATGTAGATTTGTTCCTACGTTCTTTCTGATTAAAAAAGAAAAATTTTATTTCTTTCCAATAATTACAAAATAATGGTTAAGCTTCTTAGCTGTGGACATAAAGCTTCAATAATTGGGCCTCTATAGACTCATCACCGCCATGCACCCAGCTATCCAGACTGCACTGTGTTCCTAACGAAAACATGCATGTCCATCTCCTTCAGTATTTGCTCGTACTTTTTCTGCAGCCTAGAATAGAAATGTCCTTTCCCACATTACCATCTACCAAATCCTACATGTCCTTTGAAACCTAGATTAAAGGTACCTCCTAGAAAATCCTGCACCATCTTAAAAGCCAAAATTAATCTTTCTCTGCACTCTGATGACTCTCACTAAATTACTTTTACTTAGTTCTGAGTACAATTTTGATAATTAAAACTATAATCAGGGGCTTCCCTAGTGGCGCAGTGGTTGAGAGTCCGCCTGCCGATGCAGGGGACACGGGTTCGTGCCCCGGTCGGGGAAGATCCCACATGCCGCGGAGCCACATGCCATGGCCCGTGAACCATGGTTGCTGAGCCTGCGTGTCTGGAGCCTGTGCTTCGCAACGGGAGAGGCCACAACAGTGAGAGGCCCGCGTACCGCAAAAAAATAAATAAATAAAAATAAATAAAACTATAATCAGAAAAGTGCAGATTAGGAAAAGTAAGCTTTTCAGAGTTAAGAGAACAAAGTACTGCTGCTCTAATGTGTACATTTTAAATTAAAATATTTTTAATAATAAAAGTTGCTGAATATATTTTTAAAATATGGTATACTTTCGTGGCTACAATCTTCTATAATTAAAGATATATAAAACTGTGTAACTACAATCTCTGAGGAATAAATATGGTTGGAGCTTTCCTGTTGCTCTATGTTTGGGCAAAATAATTTCAAGATTTCAATTTAGGCACCCCCTAAAGCTCAGGCCACATTGTTTGAGAACTCCAAGCCTACTGTGTTCCTAAGCATTCTTTGCTCACAGGTAAAGTGACAGATACTTTGTCTGTAAAGTAAGTGAATGTTATAGACCTGTGACACAGATTTGACGGGAAATTATATTGATTTCATGGAAAATTTGTATTCTACTTCAAATAAAACTAAGTACATTTGGAAACATAAGTAACAAGGAACTACTGAGTATAAAACTGTAAGACATAACTAATGTTACAGGAGGGGATGGACAGAGGTAGCACTGAAGAGCCCACTGATCAGGGGTCTTGGTCAAGGACTAATACAACACAAACCAGCTGGTTTGAGTCATTTTTGGATTTTGTTGATGTTGATAAGTGTGTGTATTAGCTTCTGTCATTGTTGTTTACATCTTTTCCTTTATTAGGAAAGCTTGTTGAAAGTTACCTATACTCCACCAGGGGTTCTTATTTTGGGTACAAAAACCCTGAAGGTATGACACACTTGAGGGGTGAAGGAATGAATGCGCGAACTTGAATGAGAAAAAAAGAAGTCACAACTTTGTTTTCATTAATCTTTTGCCAAATTTTTGCATTTTTACAATTATGCCAAGTTACAGGTATTTGCAGTATCTGTGATTTTTGTCCATAAAAATTATAGTTACATATCACATTACAGTTATTCCAGGTATTGTGAAATATCACTATTAGGAAATTATTAAAATTATTAGACACATAGCTGAATCTTGCTATTTAATGTACTGATAAAGAAACACTATCACAAAAATGTCCTTTCTGAACACTGATGATGATATTTCAATATAATTTGTTTTCTTTTAAAATCTTATGTATTTTATGTATTTAAAAATACCATCATGAGAAGGGATATACATGTATTTCTCCTAATTGATTAATACCCTTCAGTTGGCATTTCTAATCTATTAAGTATCTTGGAACTGTGTAGGTATATGTCCACCCTTGTCTTTGAGGAATATGCGGTGCTAGTAAATAAAGGATGATGACTTACTGTTGTGTTTTCTTGTGCAATGGTTTCTGTGAAGATAATCTAAACATTGGAGTATAGGTTCTTAATCATACTTGTTAGTAAAAAGAACCGTAACAGCAGCAACCATCCAGTGAGTGCCCATTCACAGGCACTCTGTTAGAAATACGTTATCATGAATTCTCACAATTTGTGCAAAGTAAAGAATTCTTATTTCCAGGTTACAGATGAGAAGACTGAGGCTTGGAAAGGTTAAATTACTAGTTCAAAGTCACATATCTGGCTAGTGGCCAAGCCAGGTTTCAAATAATTTGACCTCTTGCCTGGCCTTTGCTAAGCTCCACAGCCTAGTTAAATAGGTGATCTAGCTAATGTCTGTTGGATGTATGAGAGAAAAAATAAAAATAAAAATATCCTGATATTTAAATGCTCTGAATACAAATGAGTAAACTTTAGGAGAGAAATAAAGTATTGCTGACATACCTTCTGTCCACCACCACACTACCTATTAAGTAATAATCAAGTAATTTCCCAAGAGATAACTTACAAGGAGTTTTCAACCTCTTCTCATTTGCTGCCTTATATGAATTTATAATAGAAAGGAGGGGGAAATGAGAAATATTTTATTAATGTTTTAGGAGCCTTATTCAAGATAAACGTGAAAAAAAAATTAGTTGGGTAGTAAATTGCTTTTAACTCTCTCCTTCCATGGAGCTGGAGGTAGCTGGTTACCAGGCTGAGATCCATCGAAGGGATGTTAAGGTGGCAGCACTGTCACTGAGAGAAAAGCTCTCCAAGCCTCTGTGCAAGCCCAGTGACAAACACTGACCGCAGGGGCATAGCTGGGGGCGTTCATGTAGTTTTTGGAAGAAGGTAATATGTCTTTATCTCGTTTTCCATTTTAGAAAAAGTCATGGAAATGGAATGACAAAATGCATGGGGATTCTCCTGGTGGAAAATTTAAATAGGGGTATTTCTGTTATTTATAGAAAGCTCTTAGAGAACCACTCAGACCATACAAATATTACACTTGTATTTATTAAAGAGATTGTGAAATCGCTAATCTAATGTCAGTCAGATGCAAGCAGAGACTCCAGAAGACTGCCCAAATTATTCTGATACACTGAACCCTGATATAAAATAATATATAAAAAAGTTGGCCATTAGATGCTACTTTATTGTTACTTTTCGTGTTACGTGAATGTATACTATAGATTCCACTAAAATTTTTCATGATATTAAAATTCATATTAATAAAGAAAGCAGTCATGTGAACTACCTACAACATTATGCTAGGTGCCTTAAAAATATTTTTCTTAATATTAGTGAAAATATCTATAAAATTCATTTAGCACATTTAAAGCATTTAACTTTCCTATATTTACAACTTCAAGTATCATTTTCTTATTCTTTTTTTAAAAAACATTTTAACCATTCTTAAGTGTACAGCTCAGGGGTATTAAGTATATTCATACTGTTGTACAAATAACTTATTCCTCAGCTTGACTGAAAAATACATTTTTGTTATATTTGAGACAAAAATTACATCAGCCTGTAGAAATAAGACATGTAATTTTTTTAAAATTACGAAAGATGCACTTTTGTAATTTTTTATAAAATAATCTTATTTATAAAACATTTTGGAGAATGATGTGCATTTAGTCAATGTGAACAGCTGTTTTAATTATTTTATTAAAAAATAACTACAAAAGTGGTGAATCATTTAGAATTAGATAGTCATGTGGGTGTTACTAAAGACAGCTTTACTCAAAAAAAAAAATCAACTCGATGATTGGTTTTAATATATTTCACATAGCTGAGACTGTGAATTACATCATATCAATACCACTGTTGAAAGCAACTCCCAACTAAAATGAGATGAGATACTGAACAGATGAAGTGCTGTTCAAAGTCAATGTAGCCCAGACTTAGAGGACAGAAGAATTAATGAGAAAATGGGAATCTAACAGATGGTGCTGCACGATTCCTCGCTGCACATCCACCACCTCAAGCAGCTTCTATACATGCAAAGCCCCAGGGCCCCACCTGGTAGCAGCATAATTACCCTAAATGTGCACTTATGTTTCATTACACCTTGGCCATTACTATGTGCACTGATTACAAGTATCAATCCCTTTCATTTTCATACACCTCTGCAGTTCCATAGCATTCAGCTGTGAAAACTCAGCACTCTGGTTGCTTCTAACATGCGGCCCATGCTGATAAAACCGCAGAGAGTAAATTATTTGTCACTCTACAGGGTGCCAATTCAGTTTGATAAGGATGACATCATCCCCATTTTACCAATAACAATGGTACTAACAAGAACGGGTAATCAACAAACCTCAGTCCTAGCCCTGGCAGGTGCAACTCTTTTTATGCTAAAAATAAGCCAACATTAGCTTCCAGCTCAAAACTATTTCTTTTATCACAATGCTAAGCAGAAGTTGGCTTCCATAAGGCACTGCAGCTGCTGCCGCCGCCGCCGCTTCTGCAGATGCCTGCATTAATTGTATCAAGGACATACTGAAATAAGTGCTTATTCAGCACAATGGCTATTGGGGAGCAGCTGGAGGCACAAGACAAACTGTCTTGAAGAGAATGTACCAACCCAGTGTGTAAATTACAATGATGAAGTACAAAGAGAGTCTAAGTTTAAGGGCCTAATATAACTTCAGAACAGCATGAAAATTTAGTGTTATCAATGGAGTCTGAATGCAAGTATTTCTGAAGTAAGGAACAGACACTTTCAGATTTCACTAAAACCACTTTTAGAATGGGGGTGATATTTAGTACCCCTTCAACAAAGTACAAATAAAAAAGTTACCATAAAAATATCAAATTGATACTGCTCTCCTTCTATGTATAAATCATAATATAATTCCCCTCCTGTGTGTGTGTGTATAGGCAGTGTGTATTATTTCAAAGAATTAAACAGCAATATAATAATAACATTGTTTATTACACAGAAGCAACATGTGGCTCGAAAGAAAGGACTGATTTGTCTAGCTTTCTTCCTCAACCCCTTACTACTTATTCATGCCCCCTTCATACATGTGTTTTATGTTCTTTAGTCATATCCCTTCCATTTTCTAACCCTTACATTGGAGAGCAAAAACGAATTAACGGTGATTAAAGGCTATTCCAGGTGATAGGTTATTATGGAGCATTCAATTGTGCCAATTTGGGTGGGGATAGGAGAAATGGGTCCATAAAGGTCCTGCTGGAGAGGAATGCACTATGAAGTCAGAGAAACACTACGGTCGGTTAATGACATCCCATGATTCTTTGTCAGCCTTCACCATGGTCTCCCCAAATAATACATACCCTCTCTAGAAGGGACTAAGGATGGCCATACTTCTGCACTGGTTCAGAAACCAACCTGAAAACAAACAGTGGGCCTAATAATACATCAACATATCTGAACTGACTTGTAGTTGAGATCATGCTCTACATTTGCATCACAGACATCACTCCCACACAGGCTGCACTTCATTCAGGAGCATGGTTTTTGAACTCCCACAAAATGATCCACACTCCTGGTAAAGAATCACACTTCTACAAGTTAGAAATGACCTCAAATCAAAATAATTAAGTTTTTCAAACTTTTCAAATATTCATTTATTAAGACAGTAGATCATTATCATCTCCAAATCTCCAAATCCACAAAGGCTATACCACTAGTAATTGGCTTTCTTTTAGGTGACATCTTGGACACACAAAGATTTAGTCGTTTACAACTAAAAAATTACAAGGGACTTACTCTGCATCACACTGAGATAAATGCTGAGCTGCTGGCTAAACTCATTCATCAGATAAATGACTTGATCTTCCACTTTAGCCTCGAAACACAGCTACTCAAATACAAATACAAGCACCAGAAAGTTCAAACTGCTTCTTTCCACACTTTCAAAGTATCAAAAAATAGTTAAAAACACAAATGGTAAGTCTTGAATGCCAAAAGTCTACTATACAAGTCATTAATGCATGGCAAGTACAGTTTAATTTTAGCTAAGCGCAAAAAGGGTACTTTACATGAGGAGACTAGGATGGATTTGTAGAAACAGTTAAAAGCACACAGAGACAATAATAACTGTACTTGCAATCAGTGCTGGGAACCAACATCTTACTGCTTCAGTAATATTTCCATCTGTATGTAGCATTTCCTAGCACAGCTGCCATGATGCTAAAATGTTATTATGGTCATATTCAAACCATTATATCATCTGCAATCCCATAAAATAACAATTAACAGTATGTCTTCATTCAAACGATATATAGCTGAATTTTAAAGTTTCTAACCAATTTAATCACAATGGATACCACTCAGATGATTCCATTCACTTACCCATAACCTGACTATCTATAAAATAGCATCCTTAAGAATATTTGAGGGGTTAGAAAAGATACATTTAAACCAGAATAAAAATAAAATTCTGGTGTAAACCACAAAGCAAGATAGTCATGCTCCAAAGTCTTAATAGTTTTTTTTTTTCTGAAACAGTGTTTTTTTTCTTTGAATGTACTTGATATTTGATAGATATATTAGCTCTTGAGCATCATTTATCATGTTTATTTTTAATAGGGCTCCCTTAGAACAGCTGCCTAAGATGCTAATCTTTTCTTTTTTCTTGGGCCTTTTGTAAATATTTGAAATAGCTATTCATTAACAGTTGCACGTTTATTCAGTCCTGTTGTACGGCTTGTGAACTGGAATTAGCTTTTATTTTATTTTTTCTATCTGTTGGCCAGACTAGAGAAACCCTGCTGTTTGGGTTCAATCTGTCAAGGTTCAAATTATCCTCCAACTGAGAGCTAATCAAGGGCGTCTGACCTGGTTTGCAAATAAACTAGGAACAAAAGTGGGTTTATTTTTTCTTTCTTTGGAGCACTGGTTCTCAAAAAGTAAAGCCAAACAAGAGTGGGTCACAAATGCAATTGCCTAAAATTAAAAACAGACACAACTGGCAACTGAAGATGAACTGGATTTACTTGGCATTTCTGAAGTACCCAGTTTTGAAGCTATAAATCCACTTTTTAATAGGAATTGGTTTCCAAATAAATTTCAAATTAAAATTCACAGTTCATTTAATGCAAATCCGCAGCATGAGGAGAACATAGATTTTAGGCAATCAAGCTACTCTGATGGGTACACTGGAAACTTTAAGTATCTTCATGGATGCAAAGCCTCAAGATAATAGTTACATATAGTAGAACTAATCTTTCTGCATCATTAACATCATTACTATATTCATTTTACGTACATTTCTAAACTATGAAATATAGTTTTATTTTCTTTTAAACATTTTCAATCTCCAAACTTGAAAAGAACAGGTATTTTTACAAATTAAGCAGAGTTTGTTTTAAATGTACCTTAATGAACTACTTACTTAATGAATGTACTTAAATGTAGTCTGTTTACTGACACACATATTAAAATACTTTCTCCTAGTATGTTAAGGTAACTAGAACCTAAAATTACTGATTGGGTCTGATTTTCAGCATTCTGTTCTTTTTATAAGGTATCTAATCTTTTGGTTTGAAACAGCGACGCCAATGAAACTGAAAACCTGTGAAATGTGTCAGTGCCACCATTCAAGAACATTATGATTGCAATTCTACTAAGGGCCTCTCTCAAAATGATCCCAACTGATGAAATGATCCCAGTTACCATAATAAACTAAACTGCACTATAGCAACCAATGCATTTGCAATATCAAGTATTTGAGTACAACATCTTCCCGGAGGGGCAGCATGCTATAGTGCAAAGTACAATGGCCCATCCATCAGGAAAGCTCTATTTTATCACTCTTCTTCAGACATGCAGTGTAACCTCTCTCTGTGCTTCAGTGAAGCAGGGACAACAAGCACCAGCAGCTATAATTCACTAAGCAAATGTAAGGATGAACTGAAAAGCTACATGTAAAAGTACAAAGAACATCATTTGACATCCACTTCTTAGACAATTTTATTAATATAAGGGCCCACAAGAGAGCATAATGTCTGAATTATATTTATAATCACGCCTGTATTCATCACAAAAATCAGTATGACAAATAAGAATGAAAATAAAACAAAGAATAAAATCGGTGATGTGCAAACGTTCTATTTTATGTTTTTTGGTAGCAGAATATAATAACTACTAGGCAGCATATAAAACAAAATTTTCTTTGCTTAGGGATGGCAATTTGGCTTCCTGAGGTCCATATTTAAGAATAATTAGCAATACAGTGGCTGAATATGTGATCAGATGTCAAGAGTGAGCTGACACCCAATCTGAGAAATATCTTGCCCTACCTAAAATACACTGGTCCAAGGGTCCATTTATTTTTCCTTTTATATAAATTATTCTGAACAAGCCAGCCTCTTTTAAGCAGCACCTTACATTTTATCAAATTCTATATTTTAGTGAAGAAAAATATGTTTTTGCTTCATAACCTGCCATCAAGTCATACTTACAAATCACAAATTGCTTCTTGTAAATGTTCCAGGATTCACTACAGAAAATGTAAACTGTAAACAGCACTTCACTATCACAAATCTTCCACTTAATAGGTACTTGACAAATGTTTGTTAAATAAACAAATAATAGTAATAACAATTAAGATTAAATCCAACACTAACCTTGGCTAAAGTGCTACAGAAAACCTCATTCTCCTGTATTTACTCAAAAGTAAGTTATTTTAAACATCATCATTTTAAATCAAGAACTAGTCATCAAAAAGCAAAATGTTAGTCAATCAGAGCAAAAAAATTTACAGATTTTTGAAATTCATACGGAGAGGTATATTTTCATGCCACTGAAATATTTATGAATTTATACAAAGCATATATAGTATTTGAAAATTTAGTTGCAGAAATAATACCGCTGGAAACATTCAAATGCTGGGCTAATACAGTTAGAGAAATTATTTTTAAAATCTTTATTCAATTATTCTCCACTTAACATAGTGCCAAGCTTCTCCTACCCCCCTCCCTTTTTGCTAAAACTAATTACACAGTGAGTTATATCTCTAAGTCAGTACAACTGTAAATGAAGGTCAGACCATTGCATATAAATTATTTCTAATCTAACAAATAAAGCACAGATGTAGCCAGAGTGAACAAATATAGATACAAAAACAGAAATGAATTCACTTGCATATAATACGTAGCAACCCAATTTTTCAAAGAAAACAGCTATTATCTTTTTAAATCCAGTTTTCTTCAACATTTCCTATGCAGAACATTCACTTTGTTTCAAATATTATCTAGTTGGCCATTATTTGCTTATATGATATAGTATGGGTGTACATTAATATTCACAGAAAGAAACAGTCTGAACTGTGCCCAACCCACGTTATCCTCCCCAAATTACCTTCCATCTGTGAACAATCCATGTTTCTCTCATTACCAATCAAGGATACTGGCTGACTACTCCTTCAAACTCCAGGATCCACAGCCAGATATTGAGGAGGTTCAAGGGTTCAAAGGTTCTGAGAACATTTACTACTTCTAGTAGGTAAGATGAAAGACGAAGTTTCCAGTCTACAGTTATGAGAATCATAAGGGCATGTATCAAAAAACATTTACTGAACATTAATTGTGATATCAAGATAAGTAAGACCCAAGCAGTCCTTATCACAGAGATCACAGAGGAGGTAGAGAATACAAATATTTAAACAACTACACCTGGTAAGCACTATCACAGATGTATGAAATAAAAATTCTGTGTGACTGAAGAACAAATTATGAATGGTGAGAGATGACCACTGAAGAGGAGATTTAAGACTAAAATATGAAAGTTCGTGAGGACCAGCAGTATCAGTATCAACAGAGAACTTAAAACGCAAGTTCTCAGGCCCCACTCAAGACCCTCTAGAAACAAAATTTGCACGCTAACAAAATCTCCAGGTAATCTGTCCGCCCTTTAAAGTGTGAGCAGCACATCTACGGGCCAGTGTTTCTTCTTAAAAACAGCCAGGCATGGGCATGTGAAAGCATGTGAATACACACAGAACAGAAAAATAAAGAAAAATAAAATGGCAACAGCATTTTCTCTTTTCTGTTCCCCTTCCTCCTTCTTGCCCTCTTACTATATTGTTAAGAACAACAACAATAATAATAAGCAACCATTTATTATTCTCAAAGTATCAGATTTAGCATTACATTATCTTGTTTAATATTCATGCTGATTATCTAATGAGTATGCTTTACTCCTATTGCTCAGACAAAAAACTAAGCCTGAGAGAGAACAAACAGTTTTCTTAAGGGCACAGAGCTAATAAACTACGGAAACAGAATTTAACCCTTTCTGTTCTTAAGCAAAATGCCATGGTATCTAAGGCTTATCTGAATCACTGCTCTTAACACTCAGTGATATTATGGCTTACTTACTAAATTGCAGACTATAAGCTACATGGCCCTGTGATTTTTAACTCCCTCTATGCTAACAGTTCCTGGTGATATGCCAGCAATTGTTTAAACCATATCCTATTATTACCACCATATTTAGTTTCATGGAAAACAATCTTGAATATATTTGTTGAATATATATATACAATAATATTATATGGAATAAAAGGTATGGTAAATATAATAATGGCATTATGACATTTTAATACTAAAATATATTTTTAAAATATCTAACAAAATATACTTATTGCTGCAAAACACTACACAGAAAGTTAGTGGCTTAAAACAATAATTTATTATTGCTCCTAATTCTGCAATGTGGATTAGGTCCAGCTGGGCAGGTTTTCTTTGGATCAATGTGATAGTGGGAACATTCAATATGGCTTCTTCATTCACATCTGGAGTCTCAGTTAGAATATCTGTGGGCTGACTATGCATCTCTCTGTCCATATGATACTGCCAGTAGGGTTAGCTGGACCTCCCTCAAGGTGGCTTAGGGTTCCAACATTCCATAAGAACAAGCCCAAGTATACAAGTGCTTATCAAACTCTGCTTGCATAATGCTTTCTAATGTTCCATTGGCCTAAGCAAGACACATGACAAGCAGATAGTCAATGTGGAAGGGGTCTATCTACATGAAGCATGAATACTAGGAGGAGTGATTCAATGAGGGCCATTGAGTAGTAGTCTACCAGGATTTTTCAATAGTTTATCCACATGGTATTTAGAGAGAAGAAAACAGGAATTGTTGATTCCCTGGGTTTGTTAAATCTTAGATTCTAAAAGGTATTTATAAAATCTGTAAGTAATTACGAAACGTAAAATCAACTAAGCTTAAATATTTCAAATACTATTTATGACAAAAGTGGGTTTTTGTCCATTGCACACATAGCCTTTTATCCCTGAATCAAGTCCAGCACTCTGCAAGTGGCAAGCAATATGCCCCCTTCTAATTAATTAGCTAGGATTTTCTCCTATTTATTCCCCAAGTGCTTGGGTTTATTTTCTCTCTACTTTTCTGGTTTCAGACTCTGGTTTTGATTTCTGACTCAGATCTCTTTGTTTTGATGACTTCCTGGGCTACTTTTTTGAGTTCCACCATATTTCTGAGCTCTAATCATGCTGTATCAAATGCACATGCACACACACACATTCTGTATCAGGCCTGACTCATGAAACACTGCTACTGTCCCCACACACACCACTGAAGTCTGTCACTTCACACCCACTGAGGAAGGTATTTAGAGAAATCAAGTATGTATTTCCTAATAAGATGAACACGTAGGAGACCACTTATGTAGCTTACGTTGTTTATGCCGATATTCTTGACTGTAAATGGTACGTTTCTTCTCCACTTCCATTCAATATTTCGATCAAATGACTCGGTATTTGAGAATCAAGAAGGTTCTCTAGACAAGTTTCTAGAAGTGGTCCTCACAACACCTCTACCTGGGTCATTTGGAGCGAGTCATTTGAAAATGTAAATTCCCGGGTCTATGGCAGACCTAATGAATAGCAAATATGGCCAGATACTTGCATTTTAAATACATTTCCAAAGGTACAGTGGTTATTCTCAGAGACAGTAAAGTTTAAGAACCACTTCCATAGATGATTACTACCTCACCGTCATTCACCTTCCTTAACTAAAATCCAACAAGTCAAAAAAGATCTATGTGGAGTGTATAATCATCTAAGCCTTCATTCCTTCCCTTTTTCACTCAATACATTCTTTCATTAGATCTTTCTCATTCTGCCCCAATTACATTTTCACTGGTTAAATCCTCTTACCCCCAGGTTCTCACCCATACCAGAAATGAACTAAAGGGCATAGTATTTAAAGTCAGCAGTCTAAATCAAACTTTTCTTTCTTATACTACAAATAACAAGAAATGTGTTGGAACTCACAAAGAAATAAAAAGCATAACTGAGAGCAACAAATAGAAAGAAATACAGAAATTTATAACCTCTGCTGAACAGCCAAGGTCCCACTAACAAACATTTTTTTCACGCAGAAAACTGTGCTTGCCGCACCTGACATTGTGCAAGTATGTTTACTGCAATTTAATATCCACAGAAGCAGGAGAAGAAATTTAATAATTTTTCAGCTGGAATGAATTGACAGCCAGTGTTAGAAAACTGCATACTCTGCAGAATCAATAAAAGCTGCTGGCATCACAAAGTAGTACTTTTGCCCAGAAAACATCTCACAAAGGTCAGGTTTACAAACCACCAGGTAGCAGTATCACTTTCACATCTTTCCAGGGCTATTAAAATTCCATTAAACAACCTTCCAAAACTAACTTGCAGCCTTTAAAGTTCACCAAAATGATCCCAGAGACAGATCAGCCTCAGTTCAAACTCTGAAAGCAAACCCTTGGTTAACTTCTGTCCCCTTGTCCCCAAAAATCGTTTGCAGAATTCTGTTTCATAGAAGAAAAATATCAAAGCAAATATTTATTTATAACTAGAAACGTGGACCTACACGGATATACTCATTTGGTAAAATGACAGATACCCGTTAACTATCAGGAACTACTTTCCAAAAGTAAATTATTTCTCTGTTGCAAATCTTGGAAAGCTGCCACCACCACAGATAATCTGGTATCATAAAATCAAGCCTGTGTTATAAGACACAGTACTCAATTGTGAAGGAAGAGCAGCTGAAACTAAGCATTATCTCTTGCCCACTTTAGAAATATAGCTTTTCCAGGCTTTATTTTCATTGTAGGTTCCAAGTTGCATATGGAATTTCATCGAGTATAATCAATTCAGGATTAGCCACTCATTCAACATTTATTGAGCACCTACTAAACCCAAATACACACTGTCTGTCACCCATGCCTGGCCCGATGCCCTCCTGGCTCAGTCCCCCAGTGACCTGAAACCCAGATGGAAGGAGAGCGGGAACATTTGTTGCGAGGACGAAGAGCCTGCCTCTGAGTGGATGCTCGGCAAGAGTCTTTGTTAAGTACTTCAGGTTTCCTCCAAAGGGCACAAACTTCATTATTTGCTTATTTGATCTCAAAAGCAGATGGATGTGCACTCAGTCAAAACAGAATACAGGCACCTTAGGACCTTGACAGAGAGCAAAGAACTCTGCTGCCCTGCTGAAACCAAATGCCTGGCGGAAAGAATTGGGTTTCCAGTGGAAAATGGGCAGGCTATTTGTTCCTCTAAATCAGTGGTCTCCATATTTTAGAAAATCACTCTCCGGAATCACTTAAAGTTTTTTTTAAATGCATCTCCAGGGAGATGTATGTATGTATGTATTTATTTATTTATTTTATTATTTATTTTTGCGGTACGCGGGCCTCTCACTGTTGTGGCCTCTCCCGTTGCGGAGCACAGGCTCCGGATGCGTAGGCCCAGCGGCCATGACTCACGGGCCTAGCTGCTCCGCGGCATGTGGGATCTTCCTGGACCGGGGCACGAACCCGTGTTCCCTGCATCGGCAGGTGGACTCTCAACCACTGTGCCACCAGGGAAGCCCAAGGGAGATGTATTTATTAATGACACTCAAGCACTACTGTGCTAATATATTATATACAATATGAAACATACACCAAAAAACCTTTTAAGGAAGAGAAAATACAGATCAATATAAATTCTAGTATCTTCTCCCTGCACTCTGACATATCATCTCACTAAACGACCTCAGGCATGCAGACCCTAAGCTAGCAGCCTCCACAGCAGGATTCCTTTGTGGTGCCCAAGGGCTATGGAAGTGGGGTCAGATCACTAGAGTACCAAATACTTAGAATGTATTGTCTTAGCCTCCCAAGAAATGCTTTCAGAGTGTTATGCTTTACAGGGCACGCTGCAAGTTTTAACAAGGAATGCCAAAACATACAACTTTAAGAAACTCAGTAAGTGAGTTTGAGTGTTAAAGGGATGCTGTTGAGACCTAATGCATCTCTCAGTACTCCCTATAAGAGGTCACATGTGAAAATTTTCTTTCAAATCTAATGCCAAGTTGGGTTGTTTTTTTTCCTTATAGACTATATAAGCTTTTAAGAAAAGTTCAGAGTCGAAACTGCTTATCTGACTATGGCTTTCTTTCCCGTGTTCCAATGCTGCACCAAGTCTTGACTTTCCTCATCTCCTTTCCCAAGGTCTCATTATTTTATATGGTTTTCATACTTACTTGCATTCTTGCAGGTTGTTTTGTGGAACAAAATAGAGTAAAAAAGATAAAACTCACCAGTAACAGTGGGGGATGGATATAAAAACGTATTCCCAGAAGCTCCAAATTTTCCGTACTTTGGATTACATGTACTCTGAACTACGAAAGCTTAGAGAATTATGAACAGATGTCATTTCGTAAAACAGCCTTGGGACTGCATCCTTGTTTCCCACAGCAGAGATAAGCAAACCGCACCACTGGCCTCCCTATCTTATTGGCAGAAGTAATGAAAGGCTGATTATAATAATGTATTGTTATCACCGCTTTTCTAAAGCATGTGCCTATCAGGAGAAATATGAACTGTTTCGAATAAACGTTCAATAAATATTTGTTGAATGAATGGCAAAATAACAACTATATAGTTCCAATAGTTACTGCAGTTAAAGAATCACTGTTTGGTTTCTTTCTTTCACAGACCTCTAGCATCACATAAACCTTAAGATTAAGGATGGCAAGTGGATTTCATCTGGAATACTAAGCAGTGGCTAATGAGAACTCTGTATTAAGAGGGATTCTTCGCGGAAAGCCTGGTTGATCAGTAAAGGATGCCTGGAGTTGGAAGGCAGAGGCGCAGCACAAGGGCTGCCAATTTGCTGACACCACCCTGACAGATAACGGATGTTTTCAAAATGTAGAGATATTTAAGTTAAAAGGCTCAATGGTTTTTGCCATCTGAAGACTTGCTTCCTGGTTCTGTGTACTTTTAATTTTCATTAGTCCAACTGGCTACTCTGTCCTCCTAAACTAGGAGGAGCTCCTTGGAGACAAGGTCCCCATCTTTTCCACCTTTTTAATTCCCACACAGCACAGTAAATAAACACTCATAAAATGCCAGCTGACCCTTTTGTGATACCTGGAGATAACAAAAATCACTGAGCCTTTTCACTAAATAAGCACCACTGGATTTTGAAACCAGCCATCTACTAGCAGGGTGGTGTCTGCAAATTAACAACACACTGTTCTGACCTGCCAACCTCCCTAACCTGGCTCATTCTTTTTTTTTTCTTTAATTAAATTTTATTGGAGTATAGTTGCTTTATTGTTGTGTTAGTTTCTACTGTACAACAAAGTGAGTCAGCTATAGGTATACATATATCCCCTCTTTTTTGGATTTCCTTCCCATTTAGGTCACCACAGAGCAATGAGTAGAGTTCCCTGTGCTACATGGCTCATTCTTTACTAATCAACCAGGGTTTCCTCCCCACAATCCCTCTAGAGGTCAAGAGGGTCAGTTCATTCATTATCTAAACTAGTAGTTCTCAATTCAAGTTCTCAACTCTGGCTTATATGTTAGAATCAACTATATTTTAGAAAATGCAGGGCCTCCCAATCCACAGAAATGATGATGCAGTACTCAGCAATGGGACACAGACACCAGTGTGGTTTTGGTTTTATAAAATTTCCACGTGACTAAAATGAACAGCTAGACTGATAATACTAATCTATTCTAGATCAACATTAGTTTCTAAAGACTACATCCATCTCTTATGAATTTATGATGTGTATTAGCATATTAGAGACAATAGGAAGTTCCCAATAACGTCTCATTTACTTTAAGTTAGCTTTCTCCAAAGTTGACCATTAAACCGTTATTCAAACACGGCCACTCCCATTCATTCATGTACTGTCTGTAGCTGCTTTTATGCTAGAAGGACAAAAATGAACAGTTGCAGCAGACACCTTGTAGCACACAAAGCCTAAAATATTTACGATCTGGCCCTTTAAGAAAACATCTTCCAGCCCTGGACTGGTGTACTTAAGGATACACCAGAGAAATACTAAACTACACCAGCCAATTCAGGCCGAATCCTAAAGGTTCTGAGGAAAGGCCTCAGAAGCAAGGGCTCATTAAACAGGGCCCCACCTCTACTTCAATCTTGGCAGTTCTGCTTTCACTTTTCAAAATTCAGTTGAAGAAAGTTCCTTTATTGCTAAGAAAACTTTGAACACCACTGACTTAGAAACTCAAAGGTTTGAAGAGGCAAGAACCAAGTAAATCATACTCTGGTCTGCCACAGATAGCCTTAACTAACATTCTCTGAAATAAGAGTGATTAATCTCAGCTTATTTAAACTAAATATCTGAAAAACAGCTCTTTAGGCATCAGATCTCCCTATCAAGTTATATGTATTATGTACATTACATTTATTTAGCTCCCCCCATTAAAATGTCTTTATAAGTTATAGTTTAATATTATATTGGGGGATTTGTAAGAATCAACAGAAGAAAAGACAACGTAGAAACTATATCTTAAAATTCTACACACTGCCAGCTAAAGGCATTTCTATTATATTTGTCAATGTCTCTTAGAAAAGGCTATAAGAAAATAATTCTTCTTAGTGTTTACAGCCTAGAAACATGAAGATTTCTCATTATAAACTATATCCTTGGGACTTCACTGGTGGTGCAGTGGTTAAGAATCTGCCTGTCAATGTAGGTAGGGGACACGGGTTCGATCCCCATTCCAGGAAGATCCCACTTGCTGTGGAACAACTAAGCCCGTGCGCCACAACTACTGAGCCTGCACTCTAGAGCCCGCGAGTCACAACTACAGAGTCCGTGCACCACAGCTACTGAAGCCCACGTGCCGTAGAAGCCCGCCCGCCACAACAAGAGGAGCCACCACAATGAGAAGCCCGTGTGCAACAAAGAACCAACAGAGCCAAAAATAAATTAATTAATTAATTAAAAAATATATATCCTTCCTTTTATACATTCATACAAGTTATATAAATCACCCTATCTCCTTATTCTTTGGGACAGCCAAGATTCACCAGTTGGTATAATTATCTTCCCTCTTGAAACATAACAGCATTTCATACACCCTTTATTTTCATGGTCTATTTACATACAATCATTTAATGTAAGCTTCCTAAAATCCCTTTTTGGAAGTTGACAATGCATAACAAATATGTACAGTAACATTATTAATCCTATAGAAGAAATAGATTTCTCAATTTGAACACAGCACAAATGAAAAGATAAAGGAATAAAGACATTTAAATAACTGCCATATAAATTAATAGGATGCAATTACTGGTCACTTTTTAAGCTTAGATGAAAATCAATATACAGTACTCAATGCTAAAGGTGATAAGTCAAATGCAACAGCTCAACAATCTGAAGTTTATACACCAGAAAATCAAATATTGCTCATATCCTTTCCTATCTAAAAGGGCAGGAAGCAATGTTTTCCAGCTGCACTGCATAATTAATCTCATACACAATAGACAGTATCTTTGCAAGTCTTGAAATAAAACAGAATTCATTTCATAAAATTCCAACATTAATCTTGAAATCACTAAGCATCGAGAAATTTTCTCCTTGCCCTGAATATTTCATCTTAATTTATTTACCTTTCCATAACTGGTTTATGCCACTTATCTTGTGGGGGACGTTCAGATTTATGAGGGAGAAAAAAAGTAGCAACACAGAAATGAGATCTAGAAAAGCACATGAGAGCTATAAAAACAGCTCATCCATCATCTCTACATTTTGATTCCAGAGACAGCAGTGAAAGGTGTTGTTTCCACACCACTCACCCAGCACACTTAAAAAGGTTTGCTCCATCACTTATACAACTGAAACTGATTGATTAGTTGCTAGAGAAAAATCAATACAAATATCCTAGAAAATACTAGCTTGTAAATTCATTCTGGCCCCAACAAAGTATAGGTCATTGCTTGACATGTTTTTCTAGATGTCTAAAATGCAACCATGTCAAACCCCAGCCCCCAAAGACTAGGAATTTTTAAAACCTAAAGTCCGGCATAGGTGAGGAAGTGAGGGGAGAGGTTTCCCAATGGTCTGTTAGAACAATGTGATGATACCCAGAAATTAACCTGGTAAGTATTACACTCATATGCAGAACTGCCCACAAAAATGATACACACACTGAGAAGGTAAAAATAGTCCATGAAAATGTCAAGGGGCTAGGATAAGTCAAAAAAAAGCTAGGAAACCAATGAAATATAAACTATATTTTTTGCATAAAAGGTAAACTAAAGTTTCCATTCAAAAATATAAACAATTTTATTTAATGATATCCATTCAAAAGTTAAAGAGCTCCCTTTCTCATTCCTGGCCGCTGAATGTATAGTCAGTATATTTTTAGTACTTTAGGAAACCATTTTATATTCAGAATGATTTCATGATTATTTCAGAATCTCTTCTGAATGCTCCCTTGCCTATGGGTTAGCCCTAGTCTCTTCACTCATTACACTTCTAAGAAATAAGTGTTTATAAAATGTTTCATAAATATGCTACTCAGAAAGAAATTGTGATCTTAGTGTAATAGTCTGTCACGTGACTGGCAACCGGGATTGCAATCCCTATTCTACAATTGGTGTAGAGTTTTTTTTAAAATCACTTTGTATTTGTGACACACAGTCATTTAAAACTTCAAGAAAAAGAAAGAAAGGAAATGCAATTTTCAGTTGGGAAATTTAACTTACACTGACAGGACGGCTTTAAACATAGCACTAAAATTTACTGACAGCATATTTACACTTTTCATCTTAGAGTAAATTTTCAAAGAATCATAATGTTTATTATTGATTATAGGACAATTTAATAATGGTATGATGTAGAATTTAAGGGGCTCTGACCCCCCCCAAACGTTCCTAATATCTGAATTACTAGAGAACGAATTACACAGAAGTCACAGGAATACGAAAAACGGGTTATTTCTTCTATTACATTTAACTTCATAATTATTCTTCACACTTTTATTTTTTTATTTATTTATTTAAAAAAATTTTTGGCCATGCCGCATGGCATAAGGGACCTTAGTTCCCTGACCAGGAATCAAACCTGCGCCTTCTGCGGTGGAAGCAGAGTCTTAACCACTAGACCACCAAGCAAGTCCCTTCTTCACAATTTTAAAACTCAAACATAGGAATCCTGTAAGACCATTATGATCCCAATGTCTTCTGCAGGAAAAAAGACAATGCTGCTAACTCAATGTCTTTAAAATGTGAGCTTATAGACTGCTATTTCCTATTGTGAGATTATAAGACCATCCTTAGCATGAATTTGCAATTCTCAAATTAAGAAAATAAAAGGTAATTGTCATACTAGTTTCTATCTATAGAGACATTTTTCATAAGACATATTTTAAAAGCAAAAGAAAATTTGTCTTTTGATTCTAATCATTAAATGTTCCAATATTAGATGTTCCAATATTCTCACTCAAAATTAGACTTCTCTTGTTGGATTTATTTTAAATTCCTTCAGTTTAAGTAACATGACTTCTTCATAATAAGGACACAACCAATTATTTCATGTAAGTTATCTCAAATTCAAGCAACACTTAATGTCACAGTAATGAGAAAACCATGGCTTGTATATAGGTCAAGTACCTTGGTCAGATCATGTGGCTGGTAAGCAGCAGAGCACTGTTTTGAATTCAAACTCTCCTATGGCAAAGAGCATCTTAGGACTTAAAACTGCCTAAACACACTGGCTTACCTAGAAAGTTATGACCTCGATATTTTAGTAACAGTTCCCCATAGCAATAAAATGAGCCTGCCAGTCTGAAAACTAGCCTTCCATTTCAACCCTAATATTCAGATAACAAGACAAAAGAAAAAATTTACACCTGCTACTGGGCATACACCCAGAGAAAACCATAATTCAAAAAGACACATGCACTCCAGTGTTCATTACAGCACTATTTACAATAGCCAGGTCATGGAAGCAACCTAAATGCCCATCGACAGACGAATGGATAAAGAAGATGTGGTAGTACATATTTACGATGGAATATTACTCAGCCATAAAAAGGAATGAAACTGGGTCATTTGTAAATACGTGGATGGACCTAGAGACTGTCATACAGAGTGAAATAAGTCAGAAAGAGAAAAACAAATATCGTATATTAACGCAGATATGTGGAATCTAGAAAAATGATACAGATGAACCGATTTGCAGGGCAGAAATAGAGACAGATGTAGAGAACAAACATACGGACACCAAGGGGGGAAAATGGCAGGGGGGTGGTGGTGGTGGTGGGATGAATTGGGAGATTGGGATTGACACATACACACTAATATGTATAAAATAGATAACTAATAAGAACCTTCTGTATAAAAAATAAATAAAATAAAATTCAAAAGGAAAAGAAAAACTTTACATTGAAAACGTTCCTTGGTTGGGAATAACCGAGCACATACGTATCTACTGATGATGATGAAAGTAGTATTAAATAAACCTCTTCTAATACTTTCTCTATAAATAGCCACTAAGTCACTGCTAACCTCTGATATATTCTTTGAATCACTCACCTTAACCAGCAAAGTCACTTGTATTTGTAATTTGAATACCTTCCAATTTGCAGAGTTAGGTGGATAGATCATATAGTTTTAACATCTCCATTATCCAACAGATATATGGAAAAACAAATACTAAGTAAGAATGCCAACAAAGGGATCATTTTTCAAATAAAGTAGGTTTCTGTGCAAATTCATGCCCTTTCTGAAAAATCCTTAAAGTAGCCATGTTGCAGAAAAGACAACCACCCAGACTTTTCCTAAGATTAGACAATTACCTGGCTCTGAAAACAAACAACTGCAAGAGTCAGTGAGTTTCCATTTCTTTCTTTCAATACAAGCTGAATGTGAACAGAGGAGGGGACTGTGATAAGAATATAAAGGTAGAAAAAAAAATTGTTGAGACGTGTTAGATTAATCAAGGGTGTTTTTCTCTCTGCTATAAAGAGCATTTCAAATTCATGTTGATAAAAGCTTTAGACTGAATAAGTTTGTTTGGAACTCATACATTCTGAGATTCAGGATGTGAAGTACTGAAAGTAGCACTCCAAGTTACTTGCTAAAAGGAAAAGTACGTTACCAATAACTACTAACCAACAAGATTATGAGACAATAGATTATCTCATGTTGGTTATAAAAACACATCAATGTTATATACACATATTATAAGCCAAGGCAAAAGGGGCAATTTATGGTTATGTATCAACACAACTGTGACTCAACACAACTGAGACTCGTGCTACAGGTACGTCTTACTATATGCTGAGAGATACCTAGGCAATCACATTTTCCAGCAAGTGATGATTCAAAAGTAGCTGGCCACCCACACAAAAATTGTTCTCATTAGGACTCTCTATCAGTACCAATATTTACTGCCCCACAGCAGTCCTGTGGATGACGAGGGTTACCTCTACTGGCTCATAGTAAAACCTACCTTCTCTTTCCAAAACTCCTGGCAACCCTTATTAGCTCTATTTTCTGAATGGTCCAAGAATTACCAAAGAAAGAGGGAGAAATCTTGCGTATTTCACTCAGTCCACAAAAGTCTTATTAACACACAACAGAAGGTCATGGCTTTCATTTTTCTATTTTTGTCTCTTCCATGGAATATAAAGATAGGTGATGAATTTCAAAATATGTCACTTACCTTAGAGTCATAAGAAAACAGAAGAGTGGTGAAAGGGGAGTTATGTGAATATTATAACCTGAATCTGGTAACATCTTCTATTAGATAAGCTGAAATATTTGTAAACTCTTCAGAAAGCTAAAGAAGCATGTATCTAAAGTGAACTGTTACTTAGAAGACTATTATAATTTATTAAGAAGACTATAATCACACAGAATTCTAGAAACTCTTACCTTGAAAAGACTGTTTGGCTCTATCTACTAACTCATCAACTGGATAACTGGCCAAATTTCCTCTGGCGTGTTTAGTTTTGCAGTAGGTACAAGCATTGAGACACCTGTTCAAACGACAGCAATAAATAAAGTTAAAATTTTAAAGACAGTGCACACTTAACACGGGAAAAAATATCCAAAACATACACCAAAGTGCTGTTTTAGTATCATTTGCCAGGTTATGTAAGAGACATAAAAAATGAATATCTACCATGCTTCATATTTATTTTATTTCCACCAGGCACAGAAATCTGCAATTTGCAATTCTGTTAAGTTTCAACTATTCAAGAAGATTGTACAAATCCCATATTATCTTCAAATGCACACATTAATGTGGAAACAAAAATGATAAATGCTTACAATGGTTAATCAAAACAAATTAAAGATTCACTTTTAAAACCAATGACATTTATTTGGCTATCATAAAACTAAAATTTTAGTATCACTTATATATACTGTATTATTCATAAATGAAAAAGCTTTTCATTTAACTTTTAACTAATGATTTAAGAACAAACAGGCAGGGACTTCCCTGGTGGCACAGTGGTTAAGAATCTGCCTGCCAATGCAGGGGACATGGATTTGATCCCTGGTCCGGAAAGATCCCACATGCCACGGAGCAGCTAAGTCCATGTGCCAGAACTACTGAGCCTGCGCTCTGGAGCCTGCGAGCCACAACTACTGAGCACACACACCATAACTACTGAAGACCGCGCACCCTAGAGCCCGCACGCTGCAACTACTGAGCCCACGTTCTGCAACTACTGAAGCCCATGCACCTAGAGCCTGTGCTCTGCAATGAAGAGTAGGCCCCGCTCGCAGCAACAAAGACCCAATGCAGCCAAATAAATAAATAAAATTTTAAAAAAGAATAAATAGGCAGTACAGAATTCTCATAAGAAAGTACACCCTAAGAAATCTTCAGATAACATTTTTAACTCCTTGAAATCAGAAAAAAAAAAATTAAAACATGTCCAGTGAATGCTCTTTGGGATTATATTAGTCAAAGTAAAGAAGAATAATGACAACATTAATTTTAAAAAAATCAAAAAATAGGATTAATTCCCAAAATACTTCAGACATGATACAGAATTGTTTTTTAAAAACTAAAATGTTGGACTTCCCTGGTGGCGCAGTAGTCAAGAATCTGCCTGCCAATGCAGGGGACACGGGTTTGAGCCCTGGTCTGGGAAGATCCCACATGCTGCAGAGCAACTAAGCCCATGCACCAGAACTACTGAGCCTGAGCTCTAGAGCCCACAAGCCACAACTACTGAGTCCGTGTGCCACAACTACTGAAGCCCACATGCCTAGAGCCCGTGCTCCACAACAAGAGAAGCCACCGCAACGAGAAGCCCGCTCACCACAACAAAGAGTAGCTCCTGCTCGCCGCAACTAGAGAAAGCCCACACGCAGCAATGAAGACCCAATGCAGCCAGAAATAAATAAATTAATTAATTAAAAAAAAAAAACTAAAATGTTTGCCCTACTCTTATAATTTAAAAATAGTTTAAATAAATTTTCTTATTATAAAATTAAAGAAAAACAATTACATATAATAAGATATTCTTATGCCAGAAAGATAAGGCTCAACAACATTGAACAAAACGAAGAATAACATTTCAATGATTCAACTGCTATAATAAATAGCAAGGTTTTAAAAGACCATCATTATACAAATGCTTTAAAATTTCAAACAGAGGAAAACTGAACTTTTAATAATTATAACTGGCCAATGTGTAATTCTGTTAATATATGACTTTAAAATACATATAAATCATTGAACTCAGGAAGCAACAATGTAATGCTTAATTTCTAATTATTTTTGCATGGAGCTCTTAAGTGAAACAACACACACATTTTGATTTTTAACTGACCACATGTTCTTAAACAGCTAACATTCCTTTCTTCCTAAGCCATTTACACACACACACACACACACACACACACACACACAAATAAATTGTGGCCTCTCTCTTATGAATAGAGGTTCCAGTCTCCCAATTGTTATATGTCTTCACTTTTCAATTTCCATCTGTTCCATAACAAGGGCAAAAAGAAAACTGGTTTTTTTTTTGGCTTCTCCTTGGGAGAGTAACTCACTTTTGTTTAGCCCTGATTGAGCACCACGCATTTTGCTAGATGTTTTACATACATTATCTCATTTAACTCTTCTAGAGTTGATGTTACTATCTCCATCTTACAGATGAAGAATCTGCTAATAAAAAGTCAGATAATACGGCTCATTCCACAGAAAAACAAAGGAGCATAAGATACTGTATACTATGAACAACTACACACCAACTAACTGAACAACCTAGAGTAAATAAATAAACTAGAAATGTACAACCCACCAAGACTAAATCATGATCCCATTTACAACAGCAAAAACAACAAAATACCCAGGAATTAATGTAACCAAGAAGGTGAAAGAGCTGTACAATGAGAAGTTTAAGACATTGATGAAAGAAAAAAAAAAAAATCACCAAAGCTGGAGGCATCACAGTTCCTGATTTCAAACTATATTACAGAGCTATAGTAATCAAAACAGTAGGTGCTGGTGTAAAAACAGGCAAATAGACCAACATAAAAGAATTGAGAGCCCAGGAATAAACTCATGCATATACAGTCAACTAACATTTGACAAAGGAGCCAAGAATACTCAATGGAGAAAAGATAGTCTATTCAACAAATAGTGCTGGGGAAATTGGATGTTCATATGCAAAAGAATGAAACTATCACTAACTTATACAATTGACAAGAATTAATTCAAAATGGATTAAAGACAAATGTAAGTCCAGAAACCATAACACTCCTAGAAGAAAACACAGGGAAACAGCTCCTTGACATTGTTCTTGGCAATTTTTTTTTTTTTGATATGACACCTAAAGCACAAGTAACAGAAGCAAAAATAAGCAAGTTGGACTGCATCAAACTAAAAAGCTTCTGCACAGCAAAGGAAACAATCAACAAAATGAAAAGGCAACCAACAGAATGGGAGAAAATATTTTCAAACCATATATCTGATTCATAATAAATTCATAATAATATATGATTATTACTCTACAATAAGGGATTCATGATATCTGGTAAGGGGTTAATATATGAAATATATTTTTAAAAACTCATACACCTCGGGCTTCCCTGGTGGCGCAGTGCTTGAGAGTCCGCCTGCCGATGCAGGAGACGCGGGGTCGTGCCCCGTTTCGGGGAAATCCCCC
>NW_006781879.1:405436-451495 GCF_000442215.2 Lipotes vexillifer | reverse complement strand
AAAAAAAAAAAAAAAAAAAAAACTCATACACCTCAATAATAAATAATAATAATCCAATTTTAAGACATCCAAATAATATGGATGGACATTTCTCCAAAGAAAACATTCAAATGGCCAACAGGTACAAGAAAAGATACTGAACATCACTAATCATCAAGAAAACGCAAATCAATACCACAGTATCACCTCACACTTGATAGAAAGGCTATTATCAAAAAGATAAGAGTTAACAACAGCTGGCAAGGATGTAGACAAATAGGAACCCTTGTGCACTACTGGTGGGAATGTAAATTGGTACTGCCACCATGAATAACAGTATAGAGGTTCCTCAAAAAATTAAAAATAGAACTATTATATGATCCAGCAATTCCATTTCTGGGTTTATCTCCAAAGGAGATGAAATCACTACCTCAAAGAGGTATGTGAAAACTCATTTTCATTGCAGCATTATCTACAATAGCCAAACATGGAAACAACCCAACTGTTCTTCAACAAATGAATGAAGAAAATGTGATACGTTTATTAAACAATGGGATGTTACTCAGCTATTAAAAATAAGGAAAACCTGCCATTAGCAACAACATGGATGGATCTTGAGGGCATTATGCTAAGTGAAAATAAGTGAGTCAGAGAAACAAAAATACTGTATGATCTCACTTATATGTGGAATCTAAAATAAACAAACAAAATCTGAAAAAAAAACAACTTCATAGAAACTAAGAAAATATTGTTGATCACCAGAGGGTGAGATTTGTGGGAAGTGGGGGAAAAGGGTGAAGGTGGTCTAAAGTTATAAACTTATAGTTATAAAATAAATAAATTCTGGGGGTGTAATGTACAGCATGGTGACTGTAGTTATCAATTGTGTATCGTATATCTCAACAGCGTTAAGAAAATAGAACTTAAAAGTTCTCATTACAAGAAAAAATCTGTAATTATGTAAAACGAGGGATGTTAACTAAAACTGTTGTAAACATTTCACAATATATACATATATCAAATAATTGTGCTGTGCATCTTAAACTTACACAATGTTATATGGCAATTATATCAGTAAAACCGTGGGGGAAAAATCAGATAAGTAGCTTGTCTGAGACATGTAACAGCTAAAATTCAAATATAAGCCTGCCAAATTTCAAATTCCCTCCTGTTTCCATACCAAGCTGCCTCCCCAGAATAAATATGTATCAAATATCCTAGCTATAGACAAATGCAGATAAGAAATAAGAGTAAGATAGGCAATCATCTGACATGAGATATAAAGTAATACAACACATATATTCAAAGATATGGCTGGTATTCATCATCCTGTGTATGGAACTGTTTGTTTAAAACCTGTTTCTCTCCTTTATTCTTTGGAAATCTAAGGCTAGGCTTCTTGTCCATCCACTGGCCCAAACTGGTTATTTCACCGTTGTTGTTTACAAGTTCTGTTTTTCATCCAACTGCTGCTCTGTGGCAAAACATGTCTCCTTGTTGGTCTTGCCGTGGTTTTTAAATTCTACTGCTCAGGTTCTCCAAGCTGATTCTTCTCTCTGTCCTTCTCCTCGGTGGCTTCATGATGGGCTCGATGCAAAAGACCCCTTATTCATTCACCCGGGATCCCCCCTCATGACTGCCATTCACTCAAGTTGAATCAGCACCGTTCTGAGGAATCTGCTCTCTCTACCCTCGATACTACTTATTCCCAATGGAGAGCTCCATAAATTAAGTGGACAATCTCGATAAAAGCTAATACTATTTCTAACTTGGGCTATTTCTTAAAAATAACTTTCGTAAGGGACACTAGCCTAGAGAAGGGGAAGGAAAACAGAAGGGAAACATGTATTTTAAATATTTATAACATAAATCAATTAACACACATAAAACACTTAGAATACTGCCGGCACCTAGTAAGTGATCAGTAACTTTAAGGCAACTGCTCTAAACAATTCTGTAAGGAATTAATTATGCACTATCATGTTCCAGGGGTACCTAACTTTATGGAACAGATGTGTTGCTGATAGGTTGACTTAAATCAACTATGGAAACCAAATCATGTTTTCCTACTGGCTCACTTAATAAAGGTGGAAATGTATCACCCCCCACGGAAAATCACTCATGAAAATGTACTAAAACATTTAAATAAAACAAGCTGATATTTGGAAACATTTATAATAATCAAAATAAGCCAGTAAGTATAAATAGTACATTAAGAATTCAAAATATTCTTCACTAAATTGCTCCCTTGGCGTTAATTAGAGTTGTTGACGTGATATACTTCTGAAGTTCCAAACTCTTTATTGTATAAGACGGGTTCATCCTTATCTGCAGTTACCAAAGTAATACTTCATATTATTTCAATAAAGTGATAATTTCTATAGATAGTATTTCTATAAGCATGTTATAACAGCACTAATCAAGCATTAAATCTGCTATGTCTTACATTTAAAAAGGAGAGATATTTGTTATAATACACAGGAAAAATACCCAATACAAAATCAGAAAAGAAAGAAAGAGCTTTCTGATGCTATTTGGTTTAAAAACAATCTTCTCAAACACCAGGAATTATGATGACCAATCATTTCGACATGACAAGCCTCCAACAAAATAAAAGGATTCATCATAGAAACCTTTAGTAGTTTCAGTTCTCTGTAAACAATTAAATAATTGTCTAAGAGTAAGAACACTGAGCCAGTTTCTTTAACCGTCACAAAACAAAAGATCTTTGAGGGTTGACTGTTGAAAGCCAAAGCCAAAACCAAAAAGAGATGGCTGTTGAACTGCAAGGAAGAGGCAAAATCCTGAACAGACATAGCCTGTTGTGATAGAAGGATAAAGGTAGCACACCCTACCTACTCATCTTTGTACAGGTTGTTATATGGCCACAGGCCAAGAAATAACTAAAAACCTCAAAAGCAGAGACAGACTGGGCATTTAATATAGCAGTATAACTCAAGTCTTAAAAAGCATCTGTGGTAGAATATTTTTAAATTACAGAAACTAAATATGTGAAATACAGTAAATTTTCACAATTAAAATTAAAATATTTCAAAGGGTTCAAATGCACAACATGCCAATTTGATACCAAAACCACATAAAGCAAAGAAAAATTAAAAGTTTTAATACATTAGGCTTCTTCTTCTAAAGATCATCTTTAGATATCAGAAGTTTGGGAATAATTTAAAAATCAGAATTATACTTTTAAAATTTCACCCACACTAATATCACTTTTTTTAAGATGAAAAAAAGCTTATGTGACTCAGGATTCTGCTTCTCTCTGCTTAGGGTCAAAGATAATTTGAAATGTGCAGAAACTATTGTTTTAACAATAACATTAACACTTCAAACTAACATTCTGTGCCACTCACATAATTTAATCCTTATTTATTTTTAATCAGTTGACAGAGCATTATCTTTCTCAAAGCTTCAAACTTTACAAAATAAGCTCTTCATAGAGCAAAACCTTGGAAAAATCATATTGTGGCCTTCCATATGGAAGCCTCATGAAGCAAAGAAAAAACAAAAACTCAAGAAATAGAAGGTTCACACACTGTAGGCTGTGCCAGACTTGATTGTTAAATATAGCCTATTGTGAGCCCTCATCATGGTTTTTAAAGTATTTTAAAGTATTTCCAGGAAAATTACAAACTTTTTGATCTTTTAAATAAATACAAGAGATACTCTTAGCAAAATCTGATTGGATCTTCAAATGATAATTCCTATTTGCCAAGATCAAAATCCTGAACAAGCAAAGGAAAAATAACACACCTGAAAAACTAGCAGAATATATCCTAAATTCTTTAAGCTTCCTGTGGCCAGGACTCCTCCAATGTAACAAATCTCTCCACCTGAGTTACTGCCTCGATCTCTAATCTCAATCTCCTACTCCAAAAATTCATTCTAATAATTACCACCTCTGTCTTTAACTGTAATTGTGCCCTTTGTGGAGTTCCTTTTCATCTGTGGGGGAGGGGGAGAGAGGGGGGGTCAGAGGTAGGTCTGGGAACCCAGCTGCTAACCCTTCTATTTGTACAAAATTCAAAAACAATTGCAGATATATTTTTTTCCTTATCCTACCCCCATGAGCTGCTGTGCTACATCCTTTGTTTCAAAAACTTGCGCCATCGTATTTAAACTCTGTACCCTTATTTCTCATTCCCTTTACCTGAAAGAGATATCCTTATCATCATCACCCATCAATCTCTATAAAAATCATCACAAGGGCTTCCCTGGTTGCGCAGTGGTTGAGAGTCCGCCTGCCGATGCAGGGGACACGGGTTCGTGTCCCGGTCCGGGAAGATCCCACATGCCGCAGAGCAGCTGGGCCCGTGAGCCATGGCCGCTGAGCCTGTGCATCCGGAGCCTGTGCTCCGCAAAAGGAGAGGCCACAACAGTGGGAGGCCCGTGAACCGCAAAAAAACCCAAAAAATCATCACAAGCTTTAAAATCATTTGGGGTATGGGAGGTGCTAATAAGAGTAAAAGATGGTTGCTGAATGCTTGCCAGACACTCAGCCATACACTTATACTGTTTCATTTATCCTCACAACAATCTTGATGTAAGTATCATTATCCTTAATTTTCACACAGGAAAGTGAGGCCGAAAGGGATTTAAAAACTTGCCCAAAGTTGCATAGATGGCCAAATGAAAGATGCAATCAATCTTATCTGAAATTCTTTTATCACTGATTATACTCTACTTCTCTTAAGATACAATAACTTACTCTAGGTAAGAATACGTGATTGTTGGGAAGGATTATGGGAAGATGGCACAGTGGGAAGCTCCAGGAATCTGTCTCCCCACCTAGACAACAACTGCACTGGCAGAATCTGTCTGGTGTAACTATTTTGGAACTCTAGAGTCAGCTGAAGGCTAGCAACTTCCAAGGGAAGATTTGAATGGTAAATTGCCCAACAACAATGAAATAAACATAGGACATTTTCCAGGACAGACCATATGACCACAAATTAAGACTCCAAATACTTTATTTTTTTTTAAGATTTTTTTTTGATGTGGACCATTTTTTTAAAGTCTTTATTCAGTATGTTACAATATTGCTTCTGTGTTATGTTTTTTGGTTTTTTGGCTGAAAGGCACGTGGAATCTTAGCTCCCCAACCAGGGATCGAACCCGCACTCCCTGTATTGGAAGGCAAAGTCTTAACCACTAGACCACCAGGGAAGTCCCCCAAATATTTTAAAAGATATATATCATACAAAGTTTCTTCTCTGACCATAAGAGAATGAAGTCAGAAATAAGTAACAAAAAGAAGAGGGAAAATTCACAAAATTGTGGAAATTAAGCAACACACTTTTAAATAACCTATGAATCAGAAAAGAAATCACAAAAGAAATTAGAAAATACTTAGAGATGAACAAAAACAAACAGCACACACCAAAACTTATGGGAGGCAGATAAAGGAGTTCTATAGGGAAATTTCATAGCTAGCTATAAACACTTAAAAAAGAAAGATCTCATATCAATACCCAACTTTACAATATAAGTATACAGAAAAAGAAGAATAAACTAAAATCAAAGCTGGCAGAATGAAGGAAATAAAGATTTGAGAAAAGATAAACAAAATAGAGAATAGAAAAACAAAAGAGAAAATCAATAAAACTGAAAATTGATTCTTCAAAAAGATCAATAAAATTGACAAACCTTTAGCTAGACGGACTAAGAACAAAAAGAGGAGACTCTAGTATAATCAGAAATGAAGGTGGGACATTACTACTCATTCTAAAGAAATAAAAAGGATTATAAGGGAGTGACACGAACAACTGTACACCAACGAATTGTATTACCTAGTTGATAAGAACAAATTCCTGGAAACAAAAAAACTACCCAGACAAAACCATGAAGAAATAGAAAATCTGAATATATCTGTAACTAGTACAGAGCTTGAATCAGTAATCAAAAATCTCCCAACAAATAAAAGCTCTGAACCTGATTACTTCACTGGTGAATTCTATCAAACATTTAGAGAAGAACTAATACCAATCCCTCTCAAACTCTTCCAAAAACTGAAGAGAAGGAAACATTTTCGAACTCATTCTCTGAGGGCAAGATTACCTTGATACTCAAGCCATACAAAGACACTGAAAGAAAACAAAACCACAGACCAATATCCCTTATGAATATCAATGCAAAAATCCTCAACAAAAAAGATGCTAGCAAACAGAATTCAGCTGCACATTAAGAGAATTACACACCATGACCAAGTGGGAGTTATTCCTGGAATGCAAGGATGGTTCAACAGTGTGAATCCATCAATGTAAACGCCATATCAACAGAATGGAGACAAAAAAGAAAACATGACCATCTGAATTGATGTAGAAAAAAAGCATTTGACAAAATTCAACATCTTTTCATTATAAAAACAATCAACAAACTAGAAATAGGAACTCCCTCAACATAATAAAAGCTATATGTGAAAAACCCACAAAGAACCTCATTTGCAGTGATAAACAACTGAAAGCTTTTCCTCTAAGATGAGGAACAAGGCAAAGATGTCTACTTTCACCACTTCAACATAATACTGGAAGTTCTAGCTTAATCAATTAGGCAAGTAAAAGAAAGAAGGGGCATCCAAGTAGAATCTGTTTGCAGATGGTGCTATTTACAATAGCATCAAAAAGAATAAAATACCTACGAATTAACTTAACCAAAGCGTTGTAAGACTTATGCAATGAAAACTACAAAACATTGCTGAAAGAAATTGAAGAAAACATAAGGGGAATACACCCCATATTCATAGATTAAAAGACTTAATATCATTAAAATGTCAATATTACCATAGTGATCTAAAGATTCAGTGCAATCCCTTTCAAAATTCCAATGACATTTTTTGCAGCAATAGAAAAACCTATCCCAGAATTCATATGAAATCTCAAGGTACCCCAAACAGCCAAAACAATCTTGGGAAAAAAAAACAAAAACTGGAGGACTCACAGTTCCTGATTTCGAAAATTTTCTATAAAGCTACATTAAAACAGTGTGGTATTGACATAAACACAGACATATAAACTAGTAGAATAAAACAGAGAGCCCCAAAATAAACCCTCTTGTATATGGTCAGATGATTTTTGACAAGAGTGCAAAGACCAATCAATGAGATGAGGACAGTCTTTTCAACAAATGATGCTGGGAAAACTAGATATCCATATGCAAAAGAATAAAGTTGGACGTTTACCTAACACCGTACACAAAAATTAACTCAAAATGGATCAAGGACCTACATGTAAGACCTAAAATAATAAACCTCTTAGGAAAAAACAAAGGACAAAAGCTTCACAACACTGGACTTGGCAATGATTTCTTGGACATGACATCAAAGGCACAGGCAATTTAAGAAAACAGACAAAGGACTTCAGGAAAAGTTTTTAATTTTTTGCATCATTATCAACAGAGTAAAAAGGCAACCCACAGAATTGGAGATAATATTTGCCAACTATACACCTGATAAAGGATAATACCCAGAATATATAGAGAACTCCAAAAACTCAACAACAACAATATCAAAAAACCAAACAACCCAATTCAAAACTGGGCAAAGGACTTGAGTAGACATTTCTCCAAAGAAGATCTATGAATGCCCAATAAGCACATGAAAAGATACTCAACATCACTAAATCAGTAGGGAAATAAGAGTCAAAACTCCAATGAGATACCACCTCACACCAATTAGGATTGCTATTATCAAAACAACAAAAGAACAAGTGTTGGAGAAAATGTGGAGAAACCAGAATCCTTGTGCACTGCTGGTGGGAAGGTAAAATGGTACCCACTGTGGAAAACAGTATGGTGTTTCCTCAGAAAATTAAAAGGAGAATTACCATATATGATCCAGCAGTTCCACTTCTAGATATATACACAAAAGAATTAAAAGCAGGGTCTTGAAGAAATATTTGTACAATCATATTCATGGAAACAGCAGTGTTATCTACAATCAATAAAATATGGAATCAACCCAAGTGTCCATCGATGGACGAATGGATAAGCAAAATCAATGGAATATTATTCAGCCTTTAAAAGGAAGAACATTCTGCAATACACTACAAAATGAATGAACTTTGAGGACTTTATGCTAAGTGAAATAAGCAAGTCACAAAGACTTGATTCCACTTATACGAAAGTACTTGGAGTAGTCAAATTCATAGAGACAGAAAGTAAAATGGTGGTTGCCAGGGCCTGGGGAGAGGGGGAAAATGGGGAGTTATTGTTTAATGGGTATAGAGTTTCAGTTTTATAAGACAAAAAGACTTATGGAGCTGGATGTTGGTGATGGCTGCACAGCAATGTGAATGTATGTAATACCACTGAACTGTACACTTAAAAATGGTTAAGATGGCAAAATGGTTACGATGGCAACTTTCTTTTTTTTTTTTTTTTTTTTTTTGCGGTACACGGGCCTCTCACTGTTGTGGCCTCTCCCGTTGCGGAGCACAGGCTCCGGACGCGCAGGCTCAGCGGCCATGGCTCACGGGCCCAGCCGCTCTGCGGCATGTGGGATCTTCCCGGACCAGGGCACAAACCCGTGTCCCCTGCATCGGCAGGCGGACTCTCAACCACTGCGCCACCAGGGAAGAACCTGCTGGCAACTTTTATGTTACTTGTGTTTTACCAAAACTTTTTTAAAAGAATACATGATTATTTGTGGGCTTAATGCACAGGAGATTACAGTTTACTTAAAAAAACAGGCATGTATCTTACTCGTCTTACTATCTGATGTAGTATCTAACACAGTAACTTGTATACTATTAGAATATCAACAAATACTCAGTTATGGGTGATTTCATAATGAGCCAGACAAGATGTCAAGCCAATACTTTGTTACAGAGTCGGGAGCAGTGCTTAGCAGAAAATGGGCTGGCAATTATTAATTCTGTCTGTTTAGAAACAAATCCAGAAAGATACAATGAAGCAGGGAAAGGGAAGCCAGGGATGGAAAGAGATGGGGAGATTCCATGGATCTTGGTAGGCAAAAGGATCTGCACTCCTGTCTTCAAGATCAGGCAGTTGGGAACAAGAAACTAAAGCTTGGAGACTAAAACTGTAAGGCCAGGGACGCTACACAGGATATAAACACAGTACGATGTGTACACCAAACCAAAGAGACCATCTAACAAGAGAAATCAAAGGGCCAAAGTATCCATCAAAGAACCAATGATTTCATTTATCCATTTTCAATATAACTGTCCATACACTTTTCATCAATAGTTTCCAGACCTTAAGATATCACAGAGCAATAAATTTAAAATGCACACACTTAAAACTGGCAACCAAATAGGGTTCAAACTTTCTATTTTGCCAAGTAAAGACATTTTTTAAAAAAGTTAAACTACCCTATTGTGTTTATATATTTTTATATTTTAAAATGTTTTAAATTTTAATATTTTTATTATAATAAAAGATATATATTAAAATATATAAAATATTAAAATCTGATATAAAATAAAATATCTGATTTCTCTTTAAGTCTTCAGTGTTACTAAATATAGTATTCAACAATGAATGCACTTCAACAATGTTAGCAGCTACTATTATTATTAATAGGAGTAATTTATCACTCCCTTCCTTGAATGTTTACATAATAACATTATAACCTATAAGTCACATAAAATAAAAGCTTGATATTCTCACGGGAAAAGTAACTTTAAAAGGATGATATCTGACACACACAGTTTCAAGTAGTTCTGAATTGAGCTGAACAGGTTATACTTCTATGTATGTGATTCAGTGTGTACTTGATCATTTTATATTTCTGGAAGTGGATTTCCAACAGTGCAGGAGGGTTCTCTTTTCTCCACACCCTCTCCAGCATTTATTGCTTGTAGACTTTTTGATGGTGGCCATTCTGCCTGGTGTGAGGTGATACCTCATTGTAGGATATTAAGTCTTTGATTTCCATTTCTCCGATAATTAGTGATGTTGAGCATCTTTTCATGTGCTTTTTGGACATCTTTATGTCTTCTTTGGTTTACGATAATCTTTAGAATTGAAGAGGTACAGGCAAAAATAGCAGAAAAATGGCTTTAACTGAATATTACCCTAAATTGAGTAACATGCCAACTGATACAAACATAGAATATAATTAATAAGCCACAATAATAATCACAGTTGGATTTTCAATGTGTTCTATTTATAGCTAGTGGTTTACTCCCTGGGGGACAAAGTCCCACCCCCATAACAGCAACAACTGTTTTCTGAGTGTGTTTACCAAAATAGCATGGTGAAAGATGAGGAAATTCTGACAACCACAGAGCACGTACTTTTCCAAAAATTTTCTTTTATTCCGCCTACATTGTTATTTTTAGTTTTATAAAACAATGACAGGAGTACAAACAATTAAGACTAAGCTATTACCTCTATACCTTTCAAAGACAGCAGTAGAGGTAGCTGTAGCCACCAAATAATATTTGCTAGTGAAGCAAAACTACCTGATTGGCCATTAGAACTGGAGAACCCACACAAAGTTACTCTGTGCTGCTGATCTGAATTAACTTATGAATGTCCAAGTTGAAAAAGAAATAGGGACTCTGATGACAACTATTTATCTGCTACCATGGTAGGGGACTTTATTTATATAGTGGGTGTGTAAATCATATATACATTTACATATATATTATGTTTATATATTATGTGTATATTTAGGTTTATAAATATATACATATAATTCTTCCTTTTAAAATACAATTCTGCCATGTAGGACATATTCCTAACATACTGTAAGGTCAAAGAAGCAATAACAAATACTCTTTTTAAAGTAACATAATCAAGTAGATATGTATTTGTATGTAAAGCACAAACACACAAGTACACAGACACACACACACACACACACAGTTTCGCCACTTCCACTCATAAATATTCACTGCATCTCTGAGTTTGTGTTTTTTTTTTAAACGTACAGATACCTGGCCCCCTTTCCAAGCTTACTGAATCAGAATCTGCAAGAATGGAACCAAGGCATATGCATTTGTAAAACATAGTACTATTTTTATATGCCTGAGTTGAAGCCAAATTTACTTGGTGATAATATTAGAAATAACAATTATTTACTTCCTGTGGCTTAATAGTTAACACTTATCTCCTATTAAACTAAGGAAAACTAAATCTTCACTTTCGAGTACTCTTAAGTATAACATATGGGAAGTGATCTCTAGCAAAGACTTATCTAAGAGTTAATCTCCTCAAAGTTTGACTAACCACACACAATTATACCAACCCAAAAAAAAAAAAAATGAACCGAAAAAACTGAATAATGAACCTCAAACTATATTGAAAAGTAAAGGAGTATCAGCAGAGAGGTATTGTTTTTGCTTCCTTAGTGGCTCTGGAGGCTGACGTCTGCCAGCGTGAAATCTCACAGGAAACACTGGCAGAAACTAATTCTATAACATATAACAGGTACCATATTTTGGCGCCTAGGATAAAAGGTATTGTTCGAACATGGGTCAAAACATCCTGGGAACAGAAAAAAAAAAAAGTTTTATATTTCAACTGTGTTGAAACTAGAAAGCTAAACTCAGATAATTTTCTAACCTGTGTAGGAAAATAAATTGTTTGCATCAAATAATGGTGTAATTACATAATGAAGAGAGAGGAGGTGTTTTAAATTGAAATGGAAAAGTAAAGCCTAAGCATTTATGCAATTACCCAACTTTGTTTTTGGGGGTTTTTTTGGGGGGGCCACACCACGTGGCTTGTGGGATTCTATTTCCCTGACCAGGGATCTAACCCGGGGCCGCTGGCAGTGAAAGCAGGGAGTCCCAACTGCTTGACTGTCAGGGAATTCAAAATTACTCACCATTTTCACTTCAACAAATCCTCTAAATGTGAGAGCTACAATTCCAATTAGCATTATAATAATCGAATAAGTAAAATCCACTGCCTATCTTTCCCCTTTGGCAATTATATCTAAAGCAGGGCCAAGACAAAATACCATATATCAGAGATAAAATGAGGGGACCAGGGACTTCTCTGGCGGTCCAGTGGTTAGGACTCAGTGCTTCCTCTGCAGGGGTCACAGGTTCGATCCCTGGTTGGGGAACTAAGATCCTAAATGTCACGCCGGGCAGCATCCCCCCCCCCCAAAAAATGATGAGACCAGCAGTTCCCTAATGTAAAGTCACTAGCTATCAAGCCAACCACCAAAACCTCCAAGAGGAAAGCTTTTCCCACTGAAGCCTCAGGTGCACAATGGTTTGTTTAGTGTACAGCATTCTCCTTCATACATATTACACCTATTTCCTTGAATGATTGTAAGAACCTCTACTGATTAAATAAAAGCTCTTTTTCTTTCTTTTTTGGGACAAGGAGTGATAAAAGCTATCCCACTTAAATACAGAATTTAATCCTTTCTAAAGAATCATGCTGTTTTCAGAAACATTAGGATAAGAAGGAAAAATGTACCTCAAATGGAAGAAACATTTCAATTTAAAAACTCGAATGGGGCCTCCCTGATGGCGCAGTGGTTGGGGGTGCGCCTGCCGATGCAGGGGACACGGGATCGTGTCCCAGTCCGGGAAGATCCCACATGCCGCGGAGCGGCTGGGCCCGTGGGCCATGGCCGCTGGGCCTGCGCGTCCGGAGCCTGTGCTCCGCAACGGGAGAGGCCACAACAGTGAGAGGCCCGCGTACCGCAAAAACAAAACAAAACAAAAAAACTCGAATGGGAACACTAAAGGAGAATGTTTTACAGAAAAGCCATATACCAGTTAAGGAGAACTTCCTTCCCAAAAGACGGGGATACACATGGGGCATATGATCCTAAAGAAGCCACCCTTTGATGGAGGCAAAAGTGAATCATAAGAAGCCTCTGGCTCCCCAGTAGGGCTAGTCATACAGGCAGACACAAAGGTATGGAATGTTACCTTTGTTTAAAAGAATCAACCGATGCAATACAGTTAAGATAGTTTATCCAAATGTTGGAGATCAGACCAGGTACCTGAGCGCCCACAACTCCCAAAGAGTCCAAAACAAATGATAGGAAATGCTGTTTATTAGTATTTCCCAGAGTAGATTTCTTACCTATCCTTAAATGTTTATTTTGTTGGCTTCCAAAAGATCCTACTGGAAAATTCTTTCTTATATTTCCAAATATCTCCTGTCCCATTTAAAATTTTTTTCTAGATTAAACAGGGAAAACTGGTTCATTTTAAAATTTATCAAGATAAAATCATTCTAATTTGGGTTACTAATTCCATTTCCAGGGGCTCCAGAGGTTGCTGATGAGAGTGCAAATTAGTATAACTTTTCTGAAGACAAATCTGCTAATACGTGTTAGAAAGCCTCACAACGTTCCCCAATAACTCGATTTCCAACTTAATAAACATTTTATTTTAAATTGTTTAATCTGTATACAGTGTGCAAAGAAATAATCTTTCAAGTACAGATTTTTTTTAAACATCTTTATTGGAATATAATTACTTTACATTATTGTGTTAGTTTCTGCTGTATATTAAAGTGATTCAGCTATATGTATACATAATCCCCATATGCCCTCCCTCTTAAATCTCCCTCCCACCCTCCCTATCCCACCCCTCTAGGTGGTCACAAAGCACAGAGCAGATCTCCCTGTGCTACGCGGCTGCTTCCCACTAGCTATCTATTTTACGTTTGGTAGTGTATATATGTCAATGCCACTCTCTCACTTCGTCCCAGCTTCCCCTTCCCCCTCCCCGTGTCCCCAAGTCCATTCTCTACGTCTGCATCTTTACCCCTGACCCTCCCCTAGGTTCATCAAAACCATTTTTTTTTAGATTCCATATATATGTGTTAGCATCAAGTACAGATTCTTAAAAACACAACACTACTGCTGACATAATAATAATAGTAAGCTAACAGTTGCACAATGCTTACTGTCTGCAAGGCACTAAGCACTCTAGATGTATTAAATCACTTTTAATCCTTAGGGCAACGTTGTGAGGTCCATGTTTTTATCGACCTTCTTTTACACATGAAGAAACTGAATGAGGCTAAGTAACTTATTAAAGGGTACTAATTAGGTGTGAGGCTAGGATTTGAAACCAAGAAGCCCTAGATCATCCAACTTCGATATACAAAGTCAAAATTTGCTAGACTAATATACACGATTTTACTATGTTCTGATATCAATTACCAAATATATCCTAAGGCATCTAAATTCCACCATGATAAAAGAAAAATATTAAAGGCAAGTAAAACATATATAACACATGGTAAATTCTCAAAGAAACTACGGAGGAAGCCCCTTCGCGGGCGGAGACTGCGGGTTGCGGAGGGGTGAACCTTTGAAGCCATGGAGGACAGCTCAGCAACAGAGGTGCGGAGGGCAAAGCGGGGAGATTCCCGCATGGAGGATCGGTGCCGACCGGCACTCACCAGCCCGAGAGGCTTGTCTGCTCACCCGCCGGGGCGGGCGGGGCTTCGAGCTGAGGCTGGGATTCGGTCGGAGCGCAGGGAGAGGACTGGGGTTGGCGGCGTGAACACAAACTGAACGGGCCAGTGCGCCACAGCTAGGCAGGATGGAGTCCGGGAAAAAGTCTGAAGCTGCCGAAGAGACAAGAGACTTTTTCTTGCCTCTGTGTTTCCTGGTGCGCGAGGAGAGGGGATTCAGAGCGCGGCTTCAAGGAGCCCCAGAGACGCGCGCGAGCCGCGGCTATAAGCGCGGACCCCAGAGACGGGCATGAGACGCTAAGGCATCTGCTGCCGCCACCAAGATGCCTGTGTGCGAGCACAGGTCACTGTCCACACCTCCCCTCCCGGGAGCCTGTGCAGCCCACCACTGCCAGGGCCGAGATCCAGGGTCAACTTCTCCGGGAGAACGCACGGCGCGCCTCAGCCTGATGCAACTTCACGCTGGCCTCTGCCGCCGGAGGCTCGACCCGCTTCCGTACCCCTCCCTCCCCCCGGCCTGAGGGAGCCAGAGCCCCCGAAGCAGAGGCTCCTTTAACCCCTTTCGTCCTGTCTGAGAGAAGAACAGACGCCCTCAGGCGACCTACACACACAGGCAGGGCCAAATCCAAAGCTGAGCCCCGGGAGCTGTGCGAACAAAGAAGAGAAAGGGAAATCTCTCCCAGCAGCCTCAGGAGCAGCGGATTAAAGCTCCACAATCAACTTGATGTACACTGCGTCTGTGGAATACCTGAATAGACAAGGAACCATCCCAAATTGAGGAGGTGGACTTTGGGAGCAACAGTATATATATACATATTTTTTTTCCCTTTTTCTCTTTCTGAGTGTGTATGTGTATGCTTCTTTGTGTGATTCTGTCTGTATAGCTTTGCTTTTACCATTTGTCCTAGGGTTCTGTCTGTCTTTTTAATGTTTCTTTTTTTTACTTAAAAATGTTTTTTCTTAATAATTATTTTTTATTTTAATAACTTTATTTTATTTTAGCTTCTTTCTTTCTTTTCCTCCCTTTCATTCTGAGCCGTGTGGAGGACAGGCTCTTGGTGCTCCAGCCAGGCATCAGGGCTGTGCCACTGAGGAGTGAGAGCCAACTTCAGGACACTGGTCCACAAGAGACCTCCCAGCTCCACGTAATATAAAATGGCAAACATCTCCCAGAGATTCCCATCTCAACACCAGCACCCAGCTTCACTCAACGATCAGCAAGCTACAGTGCTGGACACCTTATGCCAAACAACTAGCAAGACAGGAACACAACCCCATCCATTAGCACAGAGACTGCCTAAAATCATAATAAGGCCACAGACATCCCAAAACACACAACCGGACGTGGACCTGCCCACCAGAAAGACAATATCCAGCCTCATCCACCAGAACACAGCCACTAGTCCCCTCCACCAGGAAGCCTACACAACCAACTGAACCAACCTTAACCACTGCGGACAGACACCAAAAACAACGGAAACTATAAACCTGCAGCCTGCAAAAAGGAGACACCAAACACAGTAAGATAAGCAAAATGAGAAGACAGAAAAACACACAGCAGATGAAGGAGCAAGGCAAAAATGCACCAGACATAACAAATGAAGAGGAAATAGGCAGTCTACCTGAAAAATAATTCAGAATAATGATAGTAAAGATGATCCAAAATCTTGGAAATAGAATGAAGAAAATACAAGAAACCTTTAACAAGGACCTATAAGAACTAAAGAGCAAATGAACAACACAATAAATGAAATTAAAAATTCTCTAGAAGAGAGCAACAGCAGAATAACTGAGGCAGAAGAACGGACAAGTGACCTGGAAAATAAAATAGTGGAAATAACTACTACAGAGCAGAATAAAGAAAAAAGAATTGAGGACAGTCTCTGAGACCTCTGGGACAACATTAAACGCACCAAAATTTTAATTAGAGGGGTCCCAGAAGAAGAAGAGAAAAAGAAAGGGAATGAGAAAATATTTGAAGAGATTATAGTTGAAAACTTCCCTAATATGGGAAAGGAAATAGTTAATCAAGTCCAGGAAGCACAGAGAGTACCATACAGGATAAATCCAAGGAGAAACACACCAAGACACATATAAATCAAACTATCAAAAATCAAAAATCAAATACAAAGAACAGGGCTTCCCTGGTGGCGCAGTGGTTGGGAGACTGCCTGCCGATGCAGGGGACGTGGGTTCATGCCCCGGTCCGGGAAGATCCCACATGCTGCACAGCGGATGAGCCAGTAAGCCATGGCCGCTGAGCCTGCGTGTCCGGAGCCTGTGCTCTGCAGTGGGAGAGGCCACAACAGTGAGAGGCCCTTGTACCACACACAAAAAAAATTAAATACAAAGAAGAAATATTAAAAGCAACAAGGGAAAAACAATAATTAACACATAAGGGAATCCCCGTAAGGTTAACAGTTGATCTTTCAGCAGAAACTCTGCAAGCCAAAGGGAGTGGCAGGACATATTTAAAGTCATGAAAGGGAAAAACCTACAACCAAGATTACTCTACCCAGCAAGGATCTCATTCAGATTTGACGGAGAAATTGAAACCTATACAGACAAGCAAAAGCTAAGAGAATTCACCACCACCAAATCAGCTCTACAACAAATGCTAAGGAACTTCTCTAGGCAGGAAACACAAGAGAAGGGAAAGACCTACAATAATAAACCCAAAACAATTAAGAAAATGGTCATAGGAACATACATATCGATAATTACCTTAAATGTAAATGGATTAAATGCTCCAACCAAAAGACACAGACTGGCTGAATGGATACAAAAGCAAGACTCATATATACGCTGTCTGCAAGTGACCCACTTCAGACGTAGGGACCCATACAAACTGAAAGTGAGGAGATGGAAAAAGATATTCCATGCAAATGGAAATCAAAAGAAAGCTGGAATAGCAATTCTCCTATCAGACAAAATAGACCTTAAAGCAAGGACTATTACAGGAGACAAAGAAGGACACTACATAATGATCAAGGGATCAATCCGAGAAGAAGATATAACAACTGTAAATATTTATGCACCTAACATAGGAGCACCTCAATACATAAGGCAAATGCTAACAGCCATAAAAGGGAAAACAACAGTAACACAATCATAGTAGGGGACTTTATTAACACCCCACTTTCACCAATGGACAGATCATCCAAAATGAAAATAAATAACGAAACACAAGCTTTAAATGATACATTAAACAAGATGGACTTAATTGATATTTATAGGACATTCCATCCAAAAACAACAGAATACACTTTCTTCTCAAGTGCTCATGGAACATTCTCCAGGATAGATCATGCCTTGGGTCACAGATCAAGCCTCGGTAAATTTAAGAAAATTGAAATCGCATCAAGTATCTTTTCCGACCACAACGCTATGAGACTAAATATCAATTACAGGAAAAAATGTGTAAGAAATACAAACACATGGACGCTAAACAACACGCTACTTAATAACCAAGAGATCACTGAAGAAATCAAAGAGGAAATCAAAAAATACCTAGAAACAAATGACAATGAAAACACAATGACCCAAAACCTATGGGATGCAGCAAAAGCAGTTCTAAGAGGGAAGTTTATAGCTATACAAGCCTACCTTAAGAAACAAGAAACATCTCAAATACACAACCTAACCTTACCCCAAAAGCAATTAGAAAAAGAAGAACAAAAACAACCCCCATGTCAGAAGAAGGAAAGAAATCATACAGATCAGATCAGAAATAAATGAAAAAGAAATGAAGGAAACAAGAGCAAAGATCAATAAAACTAAAAGCTGGTTCTTTAAGAAGATAAACAAAATTGATAAACCATAAGCCAGACTTATCAAGAAAAAAACGGGAGAAGACTCAAATCAATAGAATTAGAAATGAAAAAGAAGTAACAACTGACACTGCAGAAATACAAAGGATCATGAGAGATTACTACAAGCAACTATATGCCAATAAAATGGACAACCTGGAAGAAATGGAAAAATTCTTAGAAACGCACAACCTTCTGAGACTGAAGCAGGAAGAAATAGAAAATATGAACAGACCAATCACAAGCACTGAAATTGAGACTGAGATTAAAAATCTTCCAACAAACAAAAGCCAAGGACAACATGGCTTCACAGGCAAATTCTATCAAACATTTAGAGAAGAGCTAACATCTATCATTCTCAAACTCTTCCAAAATACAGCAGATGCAGGAACACTCCCAAACTCAGTCCATGAGGCTACCATCACGCTGATACCAAAACAAAGATGTCACAAAGAAAGAAAACTACAGGCCAATCTCACTGATGAACACAGATGCAAAAATCCTCAACAAAACACTAGCAAACAGAATCCAACAGCACATTAAAAGGATCATATACTAGGATCAATTGGGGTTTGTCCCAGGAATGCAAGGATTCTTCAATATACGCAAATCAATCAACGTGATACACCACATTAACAAATTGAAGGAGAAAAACCATATGATCATCTCAATAGATGCAGAGAAAGCTTTTGACAAAATTCAACACCCATTTATGATAAAAACCCTGCAGAAAGTAGGTGTAGAGGGAACTTTCCTCAATATAATAAAGGCCGTATATGACAAGCCCACAGCCAACATCATCCTCAATGGCGAAAAACTGAAAGCATTTCCACTAAGGTCAGGAACAAGACAAGGTTGCCCACTCTCACCACTCTTATTCAACATAGTTTTGGAAGTTTTAGCCACAGCAATCAGAGAAGAAAAGGAAATAAAAGGAATCCAAATTGGAAAAGAAGAAGTAAAGCTGTCACTGTTTGCAGATGACATGATACTATACATAGAGAATCCTAAAGATGCTACCAGAAAACTACTAGAGCTAATCAATGAATTTGGTAAAGTAGCAGGATACAAAATTAATGCACAGAAATCTCTGGCATTCCTATACACTAATGATGAAAAATCTGAAAGTGAAACTAAGAAAACACTCCCATTTACCACTGCAACAAAAAGAATAAAATATCTAGGAATAAACCTACCTAAGGAGACAAAAGACCTGTATGCAGAAAATTATAAGACACTGATGAAAGAAATTAAAGATGATACAAATAAATGGAGAGATATACCATGTTCTTGGATTGGAAGAATCAACATTGTGAAAATGAATCTACTACCCAAAGCAATCTACAGATTCAATGCAATCCCTATCAAACTACCAATGGCATTTTTCACAGAACTAGAACAAAAAATTTCACAGTTTGTATGGAAACACAAGAGACCCCGAATAGCCAAAGCAATCTTAAGAAAGAAAAACGGAGCTGGAGGAATCAGGCTTCCTGACTTGAGACTATACTACAAAGCTATAGTAATCAAGACAGTATGGTACTGTCACAAAAACAGAAATATGGATCAATGGAACAGGACAGAAAGCCCAGAGATAAATCCAAGCAGATATGGTCACCTTATCTTTGATAAAGGAGGCAAGAATATACAGTGGAGAAGAGACAGCCTCTTCAGTAAGTGGTGCTGGGAAAACTGGACAGCTACATGTAAAAGAATGAAATTAGAACACTCCCTAACAGCATACACAAAAATAAACTCAAAATGGATTAAAGACCTATGTGTAAGTAAGGCCAGACAGTACCAAACTCTTAGAGGATGACATAGGCAGAACACTCTATGATACAAATCACAGCAAGATCCTTTTTGACCCACCTCCTAGAGAAATGGAAATAAAAACAAAAATAAACAAATGGGACCTAATGAAACTTCAAAGCTTTTGCACAGCAAAGGAAACCATAAACAAGACAAAAAGTCAACCCTCAGAATGGGAGAAAATATTTGCAAATGAAGCAACTGACAAAGGATTAATCTCCAAAATTTACAAGCAACTCACGCAGCTCAATATCAAAAAAACAAACAACCCACTCCAAAAAGGGGCAGAAGACCTAAATAGACATTTCTCCAAAGAAGACATACAGATTGCCAACAAACACATGAAAGAATGCTCAACATCATTAATCTTTAGAAAAATGCAAATGAAAACTACAATGAGATATCATCTCACACCAGTCAGAATGGCCATCATCAAAAAATCTACAAACAGTAAATGCTGGAGAGAGTGTGGAGAAAAGGGAACGCTCTTGCACTGTTGGTGGGAATGTAAATTGATACAGCCACTATGGAGGACAGTATGGAGGTTCCTTAAAAAACTAAAAATAGAACTACCGAATGACCCAGCAATCCCACTACTGGGCCTATACCCTGAGAAAACCATAATTCAAAAGGAGTCATGTACCAAAATGTTCATTTCAGCTCTATTTACAATAGCCAGGACATGGAAGCAACCTAAGTGTCCACCAACAGATGAATGGATAAAGAAGATGTGGTACATATATACAATGGAATATTAGTCAGCCATAAAAATGAACGAAACTGAGTTATCTGTAGTGAGGTGGATGGACCTAGAGTCTGTCATACAGAGTGAAGGGTAAGCTAGGACAAAGTGAGACAGTCGCATGGACATATATACACTAACAAATGTAAAATAGATAGCCAGTGGGAAACAGCTACACAGCACAGGGAGATCAGCTCGGTGCTTTTTGACCACCTAGAGGGGTGGGATGGGGAGGGTGGGAGGGAGGGAGATGCAAGAGGGAAGAGATATGGGGACATGTATGTATAACTGAATCACTTTGTTATAAAACAGAAACTAACACACCATTGTAAAGCAATTATACTCCAACAAAGATGTTAAAAAAATAATAATAATAAAATTTAAAAAAAATTTTAAAAAGTAAAATATCATTAAAATATGTTCCCTTTATGCTAATTAGACTAAAGAAAAAAAGAAACGATTTTTGGATCTTTTAACTGCCGAGAAAATAAACATTATTTTGTTCTTATTTCAAGGAAAGTAGCTCGTTAGTTACAAAAATATTAACCTACAACAGCTGTGCACCCTTCAAAGTCACAACTCATCGGATGCATCCCCCAGTGGAACACGTACTACAGGCACAAGAGCATCTATTTCTTTTCTACTGTAAAGCCATTTGACTTGCCACAGAATAGCTGCAGTTTCAGCTGAGTTTCTAGATATGATTGCCTTGGTGGTGCTGCTGCCTTTCGATTTACTTCAAGGCTTTTCTTTTCCCACTGCCATTTCTTGAGGGCATCTCCAAACTAGTGACACAGCTACTCAACAAATTCACAGCCCAATAATGCACGTGTGGCCTGTCCAGGGGCAAGCAAACCTCACCTTACCTTTCCATTATACAGAAGGAAAAGGAGGCCAGAGTGGGATCCCACGGGGTATATTTTCAACACTCAGAAGAAGGAAGGAAGGAGAGAAGAGTGTTAACTCAAAGCACACAAAGCATTCCCTCTCACAGCCTCCTTGCCGGTAGTAAAAGCTCTGTTTTTCAGAGAAGAAAACTGAAGTTGAAAACGGTTTACAGGACACAGACTAATTAAAAGCCAGAAGTAATGTCTGCACCCACCTCTTTACTTTTAAGAATACTCAAGGGGTTGGGTGGTTTTTTTTTTAGTGGGTAGGAGGAGGCCCTGTTTAATTGCTGAATAGGTATTATTTTAATGAGTAAGTGTATTAATAATCTTAATAGCTTTATTGAGGTAAAACTGACATACAATATACTGCACATATTTAAAATGTGCAATTTGCTGAGTATTAACATATAAATACATCAACCCCAAAGGTTTCTTGTGTCTCTCTGTCATCTTTCCCTCCAGTCCCTTTGTCACCTCCCCACCCCAGTACCCAGTACCTGTTCTTTCACTATAAATTGGTATTCATGATAAATTAGTTTTGTAGAAATTTATATAAATGAAAGAGTATGTACTCCTTTTTGTCTGGCTTTTTTCATCCATATTGCGGAGTGTATCAAGAGCTCACTGCTTTTTATTGCTGAACACTAGTCCATAGATTCCGCGCTTTGCCAAACTTGTCCCAGTGAGGCCATGAGAGCCAGGAGCAAAAGAGGGAGACAGGAAGGCTGAACAAGAGAGAAAGGACTTCCTTTTTCTCATTTGCTTCCTGTCCCTGTTAACGTGGCACATGTTTCTAACCCCAAAAGGGAGAGTTGAACATCAGCGCTCTTATCCAATGAGCTAATAAGTAAGGCCTTCATGATTACTCCAGGCATTTATTACTTGGCTGCTTCAGGTAAAAGAAAACTTAATACGGTACAGAAATTCAGAACGATGACATGTGTTGCTTACTTGTAGCCTAGATAAAGATAAGCTTAGGGTAAAAGCAGAGAGGGGAGAAACAGGATCTTTGCTATAAGAGGCCCTCTCTGCCTCTGTAACCCAAATCAGCTAAAAGTCTGGTTATGTGGACTCCAGCAGGGTTAAAACAAAAACCAAGCAAACAAACAAAAAGCCAAGTTGTGAAGGCCAAGCTAAGGTTTGTGAAAAGAGAGGCTGGGGAGTTAGATTCCCCTGGGGATGAGACTGGAGCCTAGAAGACACCTAACCCCACCCCCAGAGCTGTCCATCCGAGCACCTCCAGCCACTAGGCCTGCCCTTGCCTAACAAAGAAGACAATACACTTCATTGTGAAAACGTATTTGAAATGCAGCCTAAGGGCAAGGAGCAAGCAGAGGCCAAGATGGGGCAGTGGCCTTTATATTAAGGTCCCAGGGCCTGGGTGGAGGCTTCATGCCCTAAGAGGCTCAGAAAGGATGACTCTGGTTACTGCAAATGCACCTGACCGTAAACAGACCAGTAGTCTACTTAGATTTTAAGGGAGCTAATCTGCCAAAGAAACCACAAAACCTGCTAAATGTCTATGTCAACGGTTCTAAAACTCGGTAGATCCAATGCTCTAGGAGGTGCTGTTAACGGACAGGTTGCTGGAGCCCCTATTCTGATACAACAGGTCTGGGGTGACAGCCAAGAACTTGCTATCCAGCTTATACCAGTGCTGCTGGTCCTAAGACCACACTGAAAACCACTGCTCTGAAGCAACCCTCCTTTCAATGTCATGTCCACTGTAGGACAGCTACTAGGAGCTGCAGTTCCCAAATGGACAGTCCTTCCCAGAGGCCATCCCAGATGTGCTGTGGAAGACAAGGAAAAAGGAAACACGCTCAGCGGTAAAAATCGCTTGCTGTCAAATACACTGACTAAGAAATTAACTTCCTGCCGGTATAGGGAGTACTCACCACTCCTGGACTATGAGAGTGGTCAGTGTGTGCAGTTTTCCGCTATCCTCCTTTAAAAAGGGGAACTTTTATCACTGTCATCCTGCTCTTGCTCCAGCATATTATGAACAGACATATGGACGTTATTCTTCAGCCTTAGGCTGCAAGACCATGAGGGGTTCCATCAGACCTGAGAAAGAGGACCTGGTCTCGGAACTGGATAAGACTTTGAAATGTCCTTGTTTTGGGAGGTGGTGAGGGTGTTCCGTTGAAGGGCAGATTTTAGTTAAGAACATGTATAAGAGGAAGTCTGGGAGTGAAAAGGGTCAACTATAGGGCATGTTGTTAGATTTCTGCCCTGGACTTATGCCCACTCCCCTTCCTCAAAGAACACTGGTTTTGTTCAGGAATCGACTCCTCCCTCATGTCATCCATAAAATCCAAGAGAAACCAGCTCTAGCACCAATTTTAGAGTAGGGCATGATTACAGAGAAATCCCTTTTCCTTTTCCAATAAATGAGCTCAGGAACTCAGAAATAAGCCAATCAGCACATGGCATTCTTATGGAAATTGGCATTAGTTCAGAAATGTACAAGGATAAAATTCATATCAATAAAATGCACTGAGACTTTGGGGAAAAGATTTTGTTCTTAAAAACAGCTCCTTTCTTTTAGAGATTATGAAATAACACGTTTGCACTCAAGACCGTTTGAGGGTCTGAAAGCCAGAGGAAGGCTGCCAAAAATAACACAGCAAAATGCAAACAAAGCCACTGGGTTAAGGTGTATCTCTTAACTTTGCATTAAGCAAGTCACTATATTTCATTAAGTTATTTATGATCTGCAGTTAAAATATATGGATGCAAATAACCAATATACGCACCAAAATCCATTAAGAGCTTCAAAGAACCAATTAAATGGTGTCTGCCACAATAATTTTTATACCTTCCTTAACCTGAACAATTTTCTTTGCATTTGCAATTTTTCTAGGTGCCAACTTTGAGATATGCCTTATATTGGGAGATACGAGGTTTACAAGATGGGTAGTCCCTGCCTTCAAACTAGGAAAGAATTACAGCATAGACTTATTATCAAAACTCTATAAAGATTATTTGGGGAATTTGCTAGGTTTCAGAGTTTGGGGTGTTTCTAAGACTCCAGGATCATACTCCCTCGCCACTCCACACACACAAAGAAGAAAATCAGAGTTAGAAAGAACGTCAGAAAGTACACCCTTCTAGTTCAATCCTCTCATTTTACAAATAAGAAACGAAGACCCAGTGATTCAGCTAATTAATTTGAAGAAGAAGGAAAAGAAAAGCGTATTTCCTAAAATGCAGTTCAACTGTACTGCTTGTTGTCACCCTTTTCTCCTGCCCAAAGACAATACTGAGACGGGCCCCAGTCCCATCAACAACAGAAATCCTGACGGGAGAAGAGGAAAGGTGGATTGAGGTAGTCTCACCACTGACGCTGGGGGAGACAACTTCTTGTACCGCAGCCTTATTATATTAGATGTCATATGCAATTTTCTTTAGTTTGTTTTGGATTTTTAAATTTGGTCCCAAAATATATGATTCTAAAATTCATTTATTAAAAAAAAAAATCTTCTATGGCACAATTTCTCTGCCTTAGGAAATAAAATATAATGAACAGAAGAATATTGAATAGTATCTCAAATTATCATGCTCGACTTCATATAATCATTGTCAAGTGCTACAGGGATATAAGACAAAAGATATTGTTGGACCTTTCTTTGTCATTGGGTTTCTTTTATTTGTTTGGAGAAAGTGAAAAGGGAGTCATACCTCTATAATCAATCAATTAATTTATTTTTGTTAGCCCTCATTCTAACGTTATGTGAAAAAATGTTCACCTATGATAATGTCATTGGTTGATAATAATCCATTTTAAAGAATAACAAAACTACTGTTAAAATATTTACATAAATTCATTATCAAATTCACATTAAAAACAGTTTATCCATATACTTAAACACACAGTAGTATTTGTTGACCCACAGTCTCTTCCATGAATCTGAGAAATCAAAATCATTAATGTCAGTCCACTTCCATACTCTCAGTATAGAAGGACCTGAGATAAAATACTTGATGGTATTTTTTGTGTTTTGTCATCTCAGTCTTTTGGTGAGCTTGAAAAATAATTCTGTTCTTCAGGACTACTTGGACACAAGAGTCTACCTAGCCCTACGGTTACCTATTTTGATGTTAACTTATGTGACTAAAGTTGAAAGGTAATGCCTTGCATTTCATCTTCCCAAGGAAGTTTTGCTGGAATGAGGAAACAAGTAGGTGGCCTAATAAAACTAATATTTGTAATACAATATTCATTGTATTAGGTATGTAGGAATTAAACCTGATAAGGACTAAATACTAGGACAATGGCTCACTTTGAGGCTTTGATGAAATCTCATAATTAATTCTCAAGAAAAATGTACACAATACAAAATTCTGTAGACGGTGGTAATAAAATGGTATAGCCAGTGTGGAAAACAATAAGCTGGTTCCTGAAAAAATTAAACACAGAATTACTATATGATCCAGCAATTCCACTTCTGGGTATATATACAAAAGAACTGAAAGCAGAAACTTAAACAGGTATTTGTACACCAATGTTTATAGCAGTATTATTCACAACAGTCAAAAGGTAGAACAACCCAAATGTCCATCAACGGGTGAATACATAAACATACAACAGAATGTTATTCAGCCTTAAAAAATAAAACTCTGACAACATGGATGAACCAGAAGGACAAATGTATGATTCCACTTATTTGAGGTAACTAGAGTAGTCAAGTTCATAAACACAGGAAGTTGAATGGTGGTTGCCAGGGGCTTGGGGCAGGGGAGGGGATGGAGAGTCATTGTTTAATGGGTACAGAGTTTCAGGTCGGGATGATCAAAAAGTTCTAGAGATGGACAATTGGTAATGATTACACAAAAATATGAATGTGCTTAATGCCACTGAACTGTACACTTAAAAATGGCTAAAGTGGTTAATTTTATGTTATATATATACCTTACTACAATTTTTTAAAAGAGTGAAAAATTAATGATAACAATGCACCATGAAAGCTTCAAAAACAAAGTAAAATTCTGTAGACAAGTTCAAGAGTTCACAGAATACCTAAAGATCAAGAATGAATCCCAAGTTATAAACTGCTAAATTTCAACACAAATATAATGAAACAGGCACCATAGTACTTTTTATAGAAATTAGCTTTCCGTGATCCCTATAATGATTGCCAAGAAAATCCCACGCCTAAATGTAATAAAAATGTGTTAAAACAGCAGAAAATTTTCTCCTACTCTGAAGTTGTCTTTCCCACACAAAAATAGAGCAGCAGCAATTCCACATTTGTTGTTTGTGTTTCATCACTGTTTTCAGACAGAACAAGAGATCTGCTGCCTACACACCATTTCTCAGCATCAACACCCATTTTCTTATGCAATTTTAAGTTCTGTTGGCAGGTTAAAGACATTTTTTCCAACCACAAACAAAAACTTCTTTTGATACTCTAGTGAATGTTCAAGGAAATGTTCCCAATAAAAAAAGACTATTTAAAACAATAATGTGGAAGTGTATCAACAGTCAAGAAAACTTAAGTAGTAACTCAATGAAAACTTAAGTTTTAGATAATAAGACATACAAGATTTAGTGCCTACTTTGTTCAAAATCAGATGTTTTTATGTCTTGAACTAGGAACTGAAGCAAATGTTAAAAGAACACAGAATGCTAAAAAAGGCAAAATCACATTACTTGGTCTTGCATACAACTCCATGGACTTTTTTTTTTAATGTTTAAAACACTACTTTGCAATAGTCCTTGATAATGAAAAGTGGTTAGCTATAATTTATTTCTTCAGAGTTACAGATAAAAATGATTTCTACTGGAAATTCTTAGCTTTAAAAAACATAAATCCTAGTACATACTTTTAATATATAATAAAAAATTCTTATTGTTATTAACAAACCATTTGTAAAACTAGACAATCACAATGATGATTAATGATAGCTAAGACTTACATGCACCTACCTGGCAGGGCCAGGCACTGTTGTAAGCACTTTATATATATTAACTTAATTCTGAAAACAACCTTATGAGGTAGGTACTATTATTATTCCCTATTTTTCCGAGGCACATAGAGACAAAGTGATTTGACAAATATCACAAACATCACAGAACCAGTTAAGTGGTGGAGGTAGTATGTAAGCCCAGTGGTGGAGGTAGTATGTAAGGCTTCCACATCCACTCTCTTAACCATTACACATACTACCTGTCATAATATACTGGGGAAATAAAGATGAGTTTGATAATGCTGAACAAGTTTTTCAATAATGTTATATGAAATATTTCAGATGTCTTTTTGATCATTAGTATTGTTTGCTTTTTAAAACTACGAGCCCCTGAGCTGGAGAGGGCAATTCACAGGATTAAACACACAAAATGAAATCTAGATTTTTGGTACTGCCCGTGACCGAGAAGGATGTAAGTCACAGAGGTTGAGCAATACCTTCTTTTAAAAAGTCTTTTCCTGACTTTGCAATCAATACAGAAGTATAAAAACAAAGTTAGTGCCAACAGCATTGGTAGATACTCAACTAAGATATAACTGTATCAACCTATAAAGGAATGAAAAGTATAGATGACTCGGCAAACCTTTATAAACAGACACACACGTTGAAATTTTTAACCTATTAGCTTCTAGACATTAAGATAAGCTGCCCAAAATAATTAGAGGTTTGGAAGAAGGACATAGTTTGTGATAAGTATGACTCACATGTGTCTCACAGAAAAACAAAAACCACCAGACGTTTATCTCTTAAAAACAAAAGACAGAGTCTGGCACCAGCCAGCCAAGCAAGAAACACCACGTGCGAGTCAGACATCGTGTGCCATTTAAAAATAAAAAAGGGAGATAGGCATGTGATGAGTGATGCCTGCTAAACCTGACCTTCTCCGAAATACACAATCCCATTTATAACTTCCCCCCAAATCAAAACACCTGAAAATAGCAAGCTTCACAAAGGAAGCAAGAAAGAAAGACAAAAAGAAACACTGTAAATCAGAGGATGAAATATCTTACAGTGAGAAACTACTATATTTAGGCAGAAGAAAAGTCACAGCCTTTTGTCACACTGACTCTTCATTCAGCAGGTTCCCCTGCACTTACATGAACTCAGAACAGCCACACTCTCCTCAAGACAACCAGGCTGAGGTCACCAGGACAGGGGACTGGCTTCCACTGAGAGCAATTCTTACACAGAACTCCATTTCTAACTCAAAAGAGAAAGGCTGCAGATAGACGGAAAGTTGCTACACCTACCTAAACGTGGATCCTGTTTGAAGAGGACATTAAATAATTACATGTTGCAAGAACACCTCTTCCAGGACCAAATTCAGGTCCTCTCTGTGAATAAAAAGAAAGCAGTTAATTTTGCCCCCAATATAATGCAATGTAATGTAGTAATCTCCCAAAATTTATCTAAAAAAATAGAATGGAGAGGAGATATAAATCCATAAAGAAATACCATAAGAATAGACTGCAGGAGGTTTGGGGGCCTACGTAGCCTGCCCATATTTGGAATTTGGCAATACTTTCATTAAGTCATAACAAATAATCAACTTGGGTTATTAGTATCTGTAACCTGGGATCATTTAAAAATTCATTAATTAGACATGTATTGTCAGCAACAGTTCTTAAAGTATTTACAGTAAATACATCCTGTCACTAAGGGATGTGCTTTCACGTCACAGGTACTGCCAAGAAGAATCAAGTCATACTCTAAAAGTTGACGAGAGCTATCATAAAAGCACAGGGTGTGACACAATGTAATATTACTTAAATCTAAAGTGCCCAAAACAAAACAAACGAAAAAACCTGACGAAGTTTCTAAACACTCTCTATTTCTGTATGCACCAAGTCAGACCAGTGCCACACCCTCTACAAAGTTCACATTTTGAACACTGAGTAGATACAGCTAGAGCGCCATGCTGTTTTCCATGTAGTGACAAAGTGGCTGCCAATCTACACTCTCACCAGCAAGCAGAGCAGAAGGCTTCCTCCTCCTCGTCCTCATCCTCCTCCACCACCACCACCACCGTTAAAGAAGAAAATGGCTTCCAGTCATGACAACTTGACTCCAACAAGACTGAATGTACTGGCATAACCACAGGCAGCAAAAGGAGGTGTGATTATGGAGTCAGAAGCCTACAACTTCTTCCGCCAGCACTACTACAATCCTTACTTGTGAGGAGCTGTGAGCAGTGACAATGCTGTCTACACATTTTTATCCCTAAGAACTTCTGCTTACTTTCGGGAATTCTGAGAAGCACCAAAAGAAAGCAAGCACAGACTCTTGGAGGGAATCCACTGGCCCCCCATGGCAGGCTACACCCTAGACTTCAGCTCTGTAGTGTTCTCTGGGTAGAGGAAGCCAGGGCAACTACAGGTACTAAGCAGCCTCCATACCAGCTCATGGCATCACCAATAGGGGCCGACAAGGTCCATGAGATATCCTCTTACATATTCAACCAAAATGAAAAGTAAAAATTTTTGACATGGGATTTACTGCTATCTTCCTATTTCTATAATAAAAATCCATTTGTAAAGCAGAATATATTTTTAAAAATCGTATTCATTAAATAAATCTTCACAATGCATTTTTTTCAAGTATAGAAAAATCTCATTTGTTTAGTGATCAAAGCTTTCAACACAGCATAAGATGAATATTTAGATCACCTGGTCACCATAGGACAGTACCTAGTTAGTTGGTGTTTTCTGTCACCAAAGGGCTGAAGCAAAGTTCAGGTATCAGTCTGACCATCAGGAAGGAATACAGGAGATAGAGCCCTAAATGAATCCAAAAGAAATACATTTGCCAACAACAATGAATAGTCTGCCACTTATTCAAAAAATTTGAAATCCTTACACTCATAGAGACTTGGAGTCAAGAAAAAACCTACAAGGCACACCTATCAGATTTTCAAAAAATATATTCGAATTATTTTGCCTAGCACATTAAAAGAGATGTTTGCTTATAACTTACCTGAAACTTTTTTGGATAGCCCAGCAGACTGTCATCTTTAACAAACTATCCATCAATATAGGTAAAAAATATATACGCTAGATAAACATTTAAGCATGTAAAACATGGGGAAATAAAACAGCAAACATATAAATCGAAGTTCTGCAACAATATATGCTAGCTACATGAAGGCCAAAAATACAGAAAACAACATTCGAAAATGGCACTGTCAGAAAGTGTTCTCAAGAACCAGACCAAGTGAGTCACTTGTAAACACTATTAACTCTAGTTCAACCAAATGAGTCTTTTAATATAAAGCATAAATCAAGCACTTGCATCATCCACAAACTGGAGAAACACATAATCCTGTATTAGTTAATAACACATAAGAGGACGAAAAGATTTTTAAAACATTCTATAAAACCTACATTCTAAACATATGCAATCATCAAGATTTGTCACAAGAGGATGAACAAAGAGCCTCTCTCCCTACTCCCTAGTGTACCACAGCATCTCACTGTGACTTCATAGCAAAGAGGCACCATACTGGTATAGCATAATATATTGATAAGAATTTTACTATGAATTCTTAAATGTTTATGTAATTTTAATGCATCTGTTCTAACAAACCTTACTCTGATTCTGAATGAAGCCTTATAAAGTAGAAGCCCTGAATGGGAAATTATGTAGTCACTCTTCTTTATTTTCAGTGGTTATAATATAGATCCACAGTTCCTTTAAGTAACTGATTTCAAGTATAGGAGGTAGAAAAGTAACATTAGCTTAATTTTTTTTTTTTTTTTTTTTGCCGTATGTGGGCCTCTCACTGTTGTGGCCTCTCCCATTGTGGAGCACAGGTTCCGGACGAGCAGGCTCAACGGCCATGGCTCACGGGCCCAGCCGCTCCACGGCATGTGGGATCCTCCCAGACCGGGGCACGAACCCGTATCCCCTGCATCGGCAGGCGGACTCTCAACCACTGCGCCACCAGGGAAGCCCTAGCTTAATTTTAATGAGAAGAACCTTACCACTTTTCTTAAATACAAAACACTCAGACAAAAGAGATAATTAGTTGATACTGGATTGCTATTTAAAATACTGACAACCCAATAATGTTATAATTTGAGTTTATTGCTCTATAGTATGTGAGTAATGACTGAGGTACAAATCTGAGACACATGACATTACTATCATACAACAGTTGATAAGATTCAATTCGGAAACATTCCTCAGGTGAAGAAATAGTGCTAACTCCAAGTTTAAGACATGTTATCAAAAACCATAATCTAACTCTTGGTTGTGACAGTATAACATCTGGTCCCACAAGACCAAACAAGAGATTGTGAAAGCTCTGAAATAAGCCATCATCATAGAAATGACTCAGTAGTTTGAGGGGAGTTCCTTTGGGAAAAGCTGACACCACAGTGTGAACCATAATGTAATGACTACTTGGTAAGTCTTCATGTGGATGGGGATGCGGATGGGAATGCGGATGGGGTGGGAATGGGGATGGGCTGGGGGTGGGGATGGGAGGGATGGGATAGGGGGTGGGGAGTTGGGGGCACTAGGCTTGGAAAAGAGTAAAAGACCTTTTCTTCAGGAACAGGAAGTTTCTTTGAGAGCCAGGCACTTCAGGTTATACTGATGTTCATCCAGTATACCATTATTTTCATAAAGCATTCTATAGGATCAAGCAATTTTTTTCACAAAAATCCTATGATATAGTTCCTTGTTGCTATAAACCATAAAACCTCTCAGTATAACAGTAGTAAGTCTGTGCTTTCTTGGGTCACACAAAGCTGATTAGACAAATGGTGCATTTGTGTGCTTGCTGGAGATGGAGGACAACTTTATATCATTATTACCCTTCAAAAAACAATAAATAGTCAATTCTTTTAAGACAGGTTCTTAAAACACCTAGAAGTCCCCATATTACTTAACCCAATAACATAAAACAAATCAGTAGCATAAAATAAAAGCAGTTTGACCATGACTTTCTCCAACCTTCTGACAGAGAACTGTTTTAAACCTATAATGATGATGAAGAGACAGTATATGACTGAGAATTTAAATAATTTAAAGAAAAAAATAAGCAAATTCCACTTCAACTCTTAAAAATGGGTTGCCTTATAGAAGACTTTATAGAGGACATTTATATATACCTTCTGTTTCTACGCTGGACCCTGCTTGTACATTTACTAATAAAAAGAACTACAGACCTTCCTCAACTTACGATGAGGTTACGTCCCGATAAATTGATCCTAAGTTGAGAATATGCATTTAATACACCTAACCTACCAAACGTCATAGCTTAGCCTACCCCACCTTAAACATGCTCAGAACACTTACATTAGCCCACAGTTGGACAAAATCATCTAACACAAAGCCTATTTTATAAGTGTTGAATCTCTCATGTAATTTACAGAATTCTGTACTGAAAAGTGAAAAACAGAATGGTTGTCTGGGTCGGGAATGGTTGTAAGTGTGCCAGTTGTTTACCCTTGTGATGGCGTGGCTGGCTGGGGGTGCTCACCTCTGTTGCCTGGCACTGAGAGAGAGCATTGCACTCCCTCCACTAGCCTGGGCAAACATCAAAATGCAAAGTTTGAAGTAAGGTTTCTACTGAATGCGTATCACCTTCACACCACCCTAAAGTTGAAAAATCCTAAGTCTGTAGTGCTATAAGCAAAATTTTGAAAATTAAGGCCTAAATTACAGTTCCAATTATACCAGTAACTAGTGATATGATTTTGTCTTCATGTTTCTAATATTGAAAATGGTGTAATACTTACCTTTCAGTCAGTTTTAAGAAATGAGCAAAAATAACATGTAATATCACACAGTACATTGCACGTACTATCCTCAAAGAATGTTGGGTCCTTGCCCATACCCTGCCCTCCAGAATCCTATATCTAGACTAATTAAAATGTAACATGTTAAACAGCCACACAATAAATACTTATTAATTATTCATCATAAGGAAAAGCCATTGACTTCTGAGTTACAAAAATAGCAACAGAGATAGATCAACATTTGTTAAAGAAATGCGGAAGATAACTAGAGAATGTTATAGGATATGTGAGGACCAGGATGGATATCATGAAAAAGGTCCAGGAACAACCACCACCACCACCGACAACAACAAAAAAACCACTCAAGCCACCAATATTTTTTTGAAGTTTTCTGATGATACAATTTGATTAAATCTATTTGCATTTTTATGATTCTTAATTCAGGTTTAAAAAACACCACGTTCATTCTATTCACTTAGATATAATACACTTTAATTATTTTCAAGAACAATACGAGAAAGAACAGTCTCATATTCTAAAATTAACTGGGATATAAGCTCTAAGAAAATTTAATGAGCCCTGCCTCTCTTTCCCATGATGACACTTTGTTAGGTAATGATGGCAATTTGTGTTTACGGATAAACTGGAAGTATAATTGGCTGCTAGCACATCACATTGCTGATATACTCTAGCACTGATGGTGCCCAGCAGTAGACCATAAAATTCACTTATAAAAATAAAAGTACAAAGAAGGCCCTGAAATAAACAGAAGGGAAAATAACAGAATACAGTACTTGGGTGAATGGTGTACCCCCAAAATTTATGTTCACCCAAAACCTGTGACAGTGACCTAATTTGAAATAGAGTCTTTGCAGATATAATTAAGTTAAGATGAGCTAAAACTGGATTAGGATGAGCCCTAACTCAACGACTACATTCCTTAAAAGAACAGGGAAATATGGACACAAACACACAGGAAAGAAGGGCATGTGAAGATGAACAGAGATTAGAGTCATGTTTCGAAGGTGCATGGCCATGCTTACACCTTGATTTTGGATTTCTGGCCTCTGCAATGGTGAGAGAATAAATTTCTGTTATTTTAAGCCACATAGTTTGTGGTACTTTGTTATGGTTGCCCTAGGAAATTAACACAAGTATGTGTACAGAAAACCGATCTCAACTGTGTTAAATTAAAATGCAATTAATTACATGTATACCAACATATGAAATGTTACCAAACTGTTAACAAAGGCTATATCTGGGTGGCAGAGTAGCTAATTTTTATTCTATTATTTGTGATTCTTCCAAATTTTCTAAACCTTTTTTCAATAAACACGCTTACTTTTAAAATCAGAATAAAAGCCAATAAAGGTGACTCCATAAAAAAAAGTATACAAACAATAAGCTAATCAGGAAGCAAGGCATAAAGAAAAAAACATGCAAAAATCAGAAAGGGCAAGAAAGAAATAACTGTCAAAACAGAGAAAATTTTAAAAATAAGAAACTACTCTGCACAAACTTATGTAAATGATTTTTAAAATCTAGATAAAATGAATGTCTTCTAGAAACATACAATTTAGCAAAACTGATCCCTGAAAACACAGGAACACAAAAGACCCTATTACTACAGCAGAAACAGAGAATCTAAACTCCTTCCACCACTGATACAAGTGCTACATAAACTATTCCTAAACATAGGAAAATAAGAAAATTATCCAATACTTTTCTTATTAAACAAACATGACAATAATTCAGAAATCTGACAATGAATTCAAAAACCAAAACTGCAACCATTCTCAAGAATACCAAAGCAAGAATGCTAAATGAAACAATGGCAAAAAGACTTTTGCTTCTGGCCAAGTTGAAGTGACAGGAAATATTTATTACGTCGTTTACAATATATAAAAAAGCAAAACATAGGACAATTGAATAAAGAAGGAAAAGAGGATGTAATCGTATACTGCTATAAGGTTCTTAACCTATATCTAAAATGGTATAACCTGGAAGTAAATTGTAGTAAATATAAATATGGTAAACTGTGCAGAGCAACTACTAAGAAAATGGGACCAAAATAAAGGGATAAAATTAAAATTCACATTTCATGCAAAAGAGGGCAGGAGAAGAGGACAAATGAAATCAAAACATATGGGATGAACAGAAAACAGCAAAATGGGAGAATTGAATCCAACACACCAATAACCACATTGAATGTAAGTGGTCTAAACATACCAATAAAAAGATGGAGGTCAGCATTTCCATGATATAAAAGCTAGACTTCAAGAAAACTCCAGACCAACATTTTCCATGAAAACAGATTTTAAAATTCATTGCAAAATTTTAGCAAACTGAATCCAAAAATGCATAAAATAATTACACATCATAACCAAGGGGGGTTTATACCAGTAAAGCGAAGTTGGTTTAACATTCAAAAATCTATTAATTTCGGGCTTCCCTGGTGGCACAGTGGTTGAGAGTCCGCCTGCCAATGCAGGGGACAAGGGTTCGTGCCCCGGTCCAGGAAGATTCCCACATACCGCGGAGCAGCTGGGCCCGTGAGCCATGGCTGCTGGGCCTGCACGTCCGGAGCCTGTGCTCCGCAATGGGAGAGGCCACAACAGTGAGAGGCCGCATATAGCAAAAAAAAAAAAAAAAAAAATCTATTAATTTAATTCACCATATTAAGACTAAAAAAGAAAAAATATGCATATGACCATCTCAATAAATGCAGAAAAAGCATCTGACAAAATTAAACATCCATTCATGATTAAAATCCTTAGCAAATTTAGGAATACAAGCAAACTCCCTCAACAACATAAAGCCCACAATTAACATCATACTAAATTGTGAAAGACCACTACTTTTCACCTGAGATATAAAAAAGAAGCTGCTACTCTTATCCTTCTATTTCACATTAGGCTAGTAGTCCTAGCCACCATAATAAGGCAAGAAAAAGTATCTAAAGACTTAGAGATCATAAAGAAAGAAGACTGATTTATTTGCAGATAACATTATTATCTATGTAAGAAACTCTAAAAAAAACCTACAAAAAACTACTAGACCTAATAAGTAAGTTTAGCAAGATGGTAAGATACAAACAAAAATCAAGTATACTTCTATATAATAGTAATGAACATTTGGAAATTGAAATATTTTAAAATACCATTTATAATAACATCCCCCCCAAAAAAATATAAGAATAAATTTAACAAAAGATGTGTAATACCTGTTAAGAAAAACTATAAAACGTCACTGACATTAATGAAGATATAAGTAAATGGAGAAATATATCATCCTCAGGGATTAGAAAACTTAACATTGTAAAGATGTCAATTCTCCCCAAAATGATCTGTAAATCCAATACAATTTGATTAAAAATCATAAAAGAGGCTTTTTGTTTTGGTAAAAACTGAAAAGGTGATTCTAAAATTTCTAAAACTGCAAATGATTTACAATAGTATAATTGATTTTTCACAAGAACAATGAAGTTGGAAGACACACTACTTGATTTCAAGCAACACTAATCAACATAGTGTACAACTGGAGCAAAGGGAGACATACAGATCAGTAGAACAGGATAGTCCAGAAACAGATGCACACATTTATTGACAAATGATTATTGATGAAGGTTCAAAGACATGGGGAAAAGATAATACTTTCAACAAACAGTACTGGAACAATTGTATATTCATATGTAAAATAATGATCCTCAACCCTTACCTCACACAACATGCAAAAATTAACCAAAAATGGATAATATATCTAAATGTAACAGCTAAAACTGTAGAATTTCTAGGGAAAAAAAAGAGAAAATGTTAGTGGTCTTGGATGGACAAAGATGTCTTAAATAAAATAAAAAGTACAAATTGTATTTTAAAATATAATAACCTAGACTTCATAAAAATTTAAAACTCTTCAAAAGACAAATCACATAATGGAAGAAAACTATTTGCAAAAAAAAGAAAAGGAAAGAAAATACATATATGAGATAAGAACTTGTCCCCAACATATACACAGAAATCTCAGCACTGAATAGTAAGCCAAACAAGCCAATAAAAAAAGACAAAAGATTTGAGCAGGCACTAACCTAAAAAGACATATGCATATTCAACATTATTAGTCATAAGAGAAATGCAAATTAAAACCACACTGAGATATAAATACATACTCACTACAATGGCTAGCACTGACTGACTATATCAAGTGTTGGAAACAATGTAGAAAGCTGCACCTGTCACCAACTGTTAGCAAAAAGACAAAATGGTAAAATCAGTTCAGCCAATCCACTCCTAGATATTTCCCAACAGGAAATGAAAGCAACTGTCTATGGAAAGACTCACAGAATAATGGTCAAAGCAGTTTTATTTGAAATCAGAAAATAAATAACTCAGGTACCCATCAACAAATGAACAGACAAACCAATTTTGCAATATCCTTACCATGGGTACTGCTCAGCAATAAAAATAAATGAATTGTCATATACACAACAATATAAATGAATCTAACAATCTAGGCTGTATTAAAGAAGTTAGAAAAAAATCATACTATATGATTTTATTTATATAAAACTCTACAAAATATCAATACAAACTAATCCTTAGTGACAGAAAGTAGATCAGTTGTTTGTAGATAGGGAAGGAGGGAGGACTGGATTTTAAAGCAGCATGAGAAAACTTTGGGGGTGAAATGTTCATTATGATTGTGGTGATGGTGCATATGTCCAACTCTTTACTTGGTACACTAGAAAGATCACTGAGACCAAGGCAAAAACACCCAGGACCCAACCTGAAGGAACCTCCACTAGCCAACATGCAATGGTTTGAAAGACATCAAAAAAAAAAAAAATCCATAAGTGTGTAATGATTCTTGGTTAAAAATGTAAAGCAAAACAAAACATAATAGTTGCTTTTGGAGAATACTAGGGAACCAACTTATTTTTCCAATGCCAGTAACTAAAAGGGAAAGAATCAGGCATTCATCCTGCCTTTTCTATAGGAACTGTACGTCAGGGTAAACAAATAATTAGGAAAAAATTATTTTCATAGGCATTCCAACTAAAAGGTGAAGGAGCAATAGTAGGAGAATTAAAATTTAATGATTTTGCAATGCTTAATAAAAAGAATGGATGTAGGACGAAGGGTGACAAACTATAGCCAGTAGATCAAATCTGGCTCACACAGTTTATATATGACCAGGGAGCTAATAATGACTTTTACATTTGTAAAGAGATGTAAAATGACACAAAGAAAATTATTCGGTAGGGATTTTATATGACCCACAATGCCTAAAATATTTATCTGGCACACTACAGGATATATCTGCCTACCCCTGATGCAGCCGGCTGTCTAGACTTTTTTTTACTTTATTTTTTTTTAACACCTTTATTGGAATACAATTGCTCTAGATGGTGTGTTAGTTTCTGCTTTATAACAAAGTGAATCAGCCATACATATACATATATCCTCATATCTCCTCCCTCTTGCATCTCCCTCCCACCCTCCTTAACCCATCCCTCTAGGTGGTCACAAAGCACTGAGCTGATCTCCCTGTGCTGTGCGGCTGCTTCCCACTAGCTATTGCTTTTACATTTGGTAGTGTATATATGTTCATGCCACTCTCTCACTTCGTCCCAGCTTACCCTTACCCTCCCCATGTCCTCAAATCCATTCTCTACGTCTGCGTCTTTATTCCTGTCCTGCCCCTAGGTTCTTCAGAACCATTTTTTTTTTTTTAAGAATCCATATGTATGTGTTAGCATACAGTATTTGTTTTTCTCTTTCTGCCTTACTTCACTCTGTATGACAGACTCTAGGTCCATCCACCTCACTACAAATAATGCAATTTCGTTTCTTTTTATGGCTGAGTAATATTCCATTGTATATATGTACCACATCTTCTTTATCCATTCATCCGACGATGGGCACTTAGGTTGTTTCCATCTCCGGGCTATTGTAAATAGAGCTGCAATGAACATTGTGGTACATGACTCTTTTTGAATTATGGTTTTCTCAGGGTATATGCCCAGTAGTGGGATTGCTGGGTCATATGGTAGTTCTATTTGTAGTTTTTTAAGGAACCTCCATACTGTTCTCCATAGTGGCTGTATCAATTTACATTCCCACCAACAGTGCAAGAGGGTTCCCTTTTCTCCACACCCTCTCCAGCATTTATTGTTTCTAGATTTTTTGATGATGGTCATTCTGACCGGTGTGAGGTGATACCTCATTGTAGTTTAGACTTGCATTTCTCTAATGATTAGTGATGTTGAGCATACTTTCATGTGTTTGTTGGCAATCTGTATGTCTTCTTTGGAGAAATGTCTATTTAGGTCTTCTGCCCCTTTTTGGAGTGGGTTGTTTGTTTTTTTGATATTGAGCTGCATGAGTTGCTTGTAAATTTTGGAGATTAATCCTTTGTCAGTTGCTTCATTTGCAAATATTTTCTCCCATTCTGAGGGTTGTCTTTTCGTCTTGTTTATGGTTTCCTTTGCTGTGCAAAAGCTTTGAAGTTTCATTAGGTCCCATTTGTTTATTTTTGTTTTTATTTCCATTTCTCTAGGAGGTGGGTCAAAAAGGATCTTGCTGTGATTTATGTCATAGAGTGTCCTGCTTATGTTTTCCTCTAAGAGTTTGATAGTGTCTGGCCTTACATTTAGGTCTTTAATCCATATTGAGTTTCTTTTTGTGTATGGTGTTAGGGAGTGCTCTAATTTCATTCTTTTACATGTAGCTGTCCAGTTTTCCCAACACCACTTATTGAAGAGGCTGTCTTTTCTCCATTGTATATTCTTGCCTCCTTTATCAAAAATAAGGTGACATTATGTGCATAGTTTATCTCTGAGCTTTCTATCCTGTTCCATTGATCTATATTTCTGTTTTTGTTAGCCTTTTTTTTCTTTTGTTTATCCACCAGTAAGTAAAAAGCTGATGAAACTTCACATAGGTTGGATTCAGTTAACAACATAATCCTCATGCTATGGTCTGAATGTATGTTCCACCAAAATTCAAATGTTGAAATCCTAACCTCCAAAGGTGATGGTACTAGTAGGTGGGACCTTTGGGAGGTGAATAGGTCATGAGGGTGGGGTCCTCATGAATGGGATTAGTGTTCTTATAATTTTGAAGCTCCAGAGAGATCCCTTGACCCTTTCACCATGTGAGGACACAGCAAGAAGGCAACAGCTATGAATTAAGAGGAAGGCCCTGACCAGAAGGTGACCATGCTGATGCCTTGATCTTACACTTCCTAGCCTCATGAGCTGTGAGCAATAAATTTCTGTTGTTTATAAACTACCCAGTGGTATTTTGTTATAGCAGCCCAAACAGACTAAGACAGCACAGATTAACAAAAGTAAGATAACTAGACATAAGCCTCCTGATATGATGCAATAACTAGTACACACCACCTGCTATGAAGTATTCTTGCCAAAATTCTAAACTCTGATCAAGCCTCTAGATCTAATTTCCAGTTCACAGCAGAAACTGGGAAATAAAGAAACATATTAAATAACACAGTGAGGATATAATCAGCAAAATCCAGAATGTGAGAAACTGTAGGACAAATGAAATGATTTCCTAAGTTAAAAAAGAAAGAGAAAAACCGAACAACAGATGAAGAAATACATAAGAGACCATGTGAGTAAAGGGTTAACATTGGCCTGGGCTGATGCAGACTTTCCTGGGAATGACCTCAATGTCCCTTTTCTCCTACTTGTAAACATCAGAGTTAAGATGAACTCAGAACGTTATATCTGCTTCATCCGCTACATGAAACTGCCCCTGTATTCAGTGAAATGGTATGCAGGGCTGGGCCTACTTAACCGAACAGTTTAAAAAAATAGTGAAAAATTGAGTCTGAGTCAACGCTGTGTCAAGGTGGCATCCACACACCTTCGCTCTTGACCATGGCAGCTGTAATGTTCAATATAGGTGAAGGCTAAAATAAGCTGTATATTAGAGTAGACAGACCAGGCTTCCTGATGAGATGAAAATGTTGCACCTGTTATGTCTCCTGCCCTTGGTCCTTCTATGAACTGACATAAAAGCAGTATTAGATTAAAATCACTTGAGTCTTGTGAGCCTGATGGCCAACTTGGACACATAACCAAGTGCTGTGGTGGTGCAGATATATCAGCCAAAAGCAGTGTGTGGATCCCCTTTGGGTCCTGATTCAAAAGAACCAACTGTGAAGATGGTTGGGGGAGACGGAGAGGAAGAATGAACAAGGGCATCAACTGGAAGCTTTGAGACTGACTAGGTACTTGTTGATAGTAAGGAAATCTATTCATTTTATTTTAGGTGTAACAATGGTATTAGATTGATTTCTCTTCCCCCTGCCCCCGCCAATATGGGAAGGTAAAAGAATGAACAAGATCTTTTCTTTAGAGATACGTAAGTGATATATTTACCAATTAAATACACTGTCTGGAACTTGCTTCAAAATAATCAAGTTGCGCTAGGGCAGGCAAGGGGATGGCGGGGGCAGGGGGGTGGGGTGGGGGGGCAGTGGGAGGCAGGTGAAGTAATAGGATTGCCCATTAGTTGGTAATCGCTGCAGCCTGGTGAGTACTTGAGGGTTCATTATATTACCCTCTCTTTTCTACACCTTGAAATCTTCCATAATTAAAAAAATAAAGGATGGCTTCCCTGGTGGCGCAGTGGTTGAGAGTCCACCTGCCGGTGCAGAGGACACACGTTCGTGCCCCGGTCCGGGAGGATCCCACATGCCGCGGAGCGGCCGGGCCCGTGAGCCATGGCTGCTGAGCCTGCGTGTCCGGAGCCTGTGCTCCGCAACGGGAGAGGCCACAGCAGTGAGAGGCCCGCCTACCTCAAAAAAAATAAAAAAATTTAAAGAAAAGGAAATGTGGAAGAGTAAAAGGTAGAAAAATAGGATACAAAATAAAGAATGACTATGAGTCTATAGGGACATCTAACTAAAAGTTTAGATGCACCATTAAACTGACTTGCTGCTTCCCTATTTTGTATTTATTAATTTTTTTCATATACTAAACATAGTGAATATTCCTTAGTAATTTCTATTCGTAAGACCACAAAAATAATATTATCTTTCTTCAGGGAGTTACATTCTTAAAAGAGAAAAAAAGTCAGCTAAAAATAAAACGGACGAGCCAAACCAATCCCCAATTTTCTGTCACTCTTCAGGAACCAAAGCGACTCATCTATAAGTGTCTCCTTTCTAAATTTATTTATTCTTCAATTGTTAATCCTCTATTTTGCTAATTTTATTGAGTTCAACCGAACAAATATTTCCTGAGCATTCACTAGAATGAGGCTTTCTGCAGAGAGCAGACAAGAACAAAAAGAAGCATGCTACCTCCTCAGACGGAGCTTCACTCACGTACTCCAGGTACACAAATTATTCCTAGTATACAAAAATACCAATGCAGTATACTCTCTGCTCACAGTTGGCTACTGAAGAGATATTCCTACGCAGCACACTGGATTTCTAAATTTGTTTTCAGAAAAAGGTAAAAATAATAGTTTAAAAATCACTAGTGATATGAAGTAAAACATCTTTTTCCTAGCATATTATTTTAAGCTAAAAAGGGCATGGCCCCCAGATGCTGACTAGTAAGCTGAAATACACACTGCATTAAGGAAGGAATGTGTGTGTGTGTGTGTGTGTGTGTGTGGTGTGTGTGTGGGGGGGTGCCCCTGTGTAAGGAAGGAATGGCCCTATGGGTGATGGCTGGGACGGGGAGCCCCAGCTCTAGCTAAACAGTCTTAATTAGGAAATACTGACCTTAGATGTCTGTTACAGTAAGTTGTTTTGGAAAGAGTCCTCAGGCAAAAAGATCACAGATTTTGTTATGCTTTCCACTATAAACAAGTTTTTGCTTTCCCCCTGATAAAAACACTGTGGTTTTTCTGCAAGCAACATTGATGGAGCCAAAATGCACGTATGCTTTTTGCCTTCAAAAAAGGTCTTCTGGATGAGAATGAAAAGTATACGTAATGAAAGAGAATTATATCATGTAGTCAAGAAGAGAAGGTGAAATATCCTCCTTACTATAAAATCAAAGAACAGTAGTTACTTAGTGACCAGAGTCTGTATTTCAGGAACTCCATGAAAACTGAGCCTTGTTTCAAAACAGAAAACATAGTAGAAAAATATACTTATTTTCTAAAGGAATACAAAATACATTTAAAACCACACCCTTATTACCAACTTATACTAATGACAGCACATCTAGTCCTAATTTCTCTCCTGAAACCCAGACCCAAATTTTCAACTGGCTCCTGAAAATCTCCCCCAGGCATCCCAAACACAGGTCCAAAATTCAACTACTCTTCTTTGTCTCACCACCAAACCTCTTCTCTTGAACTCCTGTCTTGCAAGAACATCATGGCAATGTCGCGCCAGAAACCACAGGCATCGTGTCTCCTGTTTCCATCACTCCCTTTCCCACATTTCAATCAACTAACAAAGGGGTAGCACATTTTTTCTATAAAGGCCAGATAGTAAATATTTTTTCAGGCCAGGCTTTCCAGGCCAAAAGGCAATATCAAGATTATTATGTAGGCACTTATATAATAAGAGAAAACAAATTTCCATAAGATTTTTATTGACAAAATTCAAAATACAGTAACAGAATACATTGTTTTGTAACACAAGTCTATTAATGAGAAGAATGAAACTCTTTATGGAGGACAATATTTTACTTAATTTCAGTTCAAAGTTACTGTCCCCTATCATCAAAATCAGTTAAAAGGGCTTCCCTGGTGGCGCAGTGGTTGAGAATCTGCCTGCCAATGCAGACAACACAGGTTCGAGCCCTGGTCTGGGAAGATCCCACATGCCATGGAGCAACTGGGCCCGTGAGCCACAATTACTGAGCCTGCGCGTCTGGAGCCTGTGCTCCGCAACAACAGAGGCCGCGACAGTGAGAGGCCTGCGCACCGCGATGAAGAGCGACCCCCACTTGCCACAACTAGAGAAAGCCCATGCACAGAAATGAAGACCCAACACAGCCATAAATAAATAAATAAATACATTGTGTATTATTAAAAAAAAAAAAAAAAAAAAAATCAGTTAAAAATGTTCATCTCTTAAGACAGATATGTGAAGAGATTTTACTTATTTTATCTTTGAAAATGTCTTTTCACACAGATCAGTAATAGCAAATACTAATAGCAACACACAAGCATGATTGTAACTCAGCATATTCACCACCTGGAAGCCATCTACAGAATTCTATTCTTGATATTTGCCTTTTAGCTTTTCATTACAAGGCACATTAATCCTTTCCAATGAAGGTTAGGTGGGAGTTCCTCACTGCACACTTAAATGGATTTTGCAGTACAGAAATTTCCTTTGCTCTGGCACTGAGGTCCAAAAAATGCTGCTAGGATGGTAGTTGGAGCTCAAAATATGTATCTGCTACAAATCTAGGTGGGAATGGAGAGTGTGCTTCTTGGTTTAAGTCCTGACAGCACATGAAGCATAAAGAGTAGCTGGACATTACTTGTGATGCAAACATTAGTTGCTAACAAAATGAATTTACTGTAGTATTAGCTTTATATATAAGTTCCATTTTACCTTTTCATTTTAATTTCATTAAGGTATATTATCAAATCTTTAACAAATCCTAATTTCCAAAGCCACTTAGTGTTCAGTAATAGTAAAGAGTGGTTACCCCCATTCAGAAAAATTTCAATTCCAGCCCTCACCTCAAAAAAAATCAGAGTAAAACTTTGCCACTGCTAAGTCACTAACTGCTGTGTAGTAAGGCAAGTCACTGTATTTAGCTTTAGTTTCTGACAAAATTTCATGGAACTGAGAAAAGCTAAGTTTGTGAGAAAAAAATGAAGTTCACCAATGACACCAGTGGTTCAATAATACATGACAAGATTCAAATACTTTCCTCAAATATTTTCTGCTGTTGAATAACACAATGAATAACTATGTGCTTTACACGCCCTACAATTTCCCCTTTGTAAACTTGTCTAACACTTTCAACACATCTTAGCAGATTCCACTTCGGCTTGTACTGAATTAGTGCTTTCTTACTTTCTGCCTAAATATTCTCACCTGTAGATTGTTGGACACAATCTATTCAGAGAGGCTCATTCTTCCATCACTACAAACTCATCACTGGTTCCTCTAATAAGCAACTGAGAAGCACTGGAAACATCTGCTGACTAATCAAGACCCAAAGAAAACCACATGAAATCATTTGTCTTCTTTTATAATTAACTATTGACAGAGATCCCAATGTCCTCAAATCTTTGAGCACCTGTTCTCACCTAACATCTAAAAGTTCATTTTCACGGGACACAGCACTACGATCAAACATGATTTAATTAAATCGCTATTGATGAGTGGCTTTTTTTGCTCGGCTAATAAAAGTGCTAATCAGAAACTTCATTTGGTTGCAGCCTCATTTTCATTTTTTTCCTTTTGTAAAGAAATTCTGCTGGGAACAGATATTCCACTTTAAGTTGTCTAATTTTTCTGATTGCTGCTTTCCTGTGAACTGGGAATACTGTGATAAGTGCTTACTCTGGTAATGTCAAGACATGCTGTATTCTTTTAGCACAGTGCCACTGGATAATAAACACAATGCTCTGCCATCTAATTTGATAACAAAATTATTCTGTGACTGGGACATTTTTGTTCTAACCAAATTCCACCCTTGCCCATTCCCACCTCCAGCAACAATAGAATACTTCTGAAAGTTGTCTTCTGACCAACAAATGGCAACCAGCAGG